>NC_066629.1:24802441-24890560 GCF_025201925.1 Gopherus flavomarginatus | reverse complement strand
AGGATGTAGCTTTTTGATTAATAGTTATTTCAAAGCTACAAATGGAGGAATGTTGGGTCTAAACTTTTGGTGAACTTTGGGGAGCCAAAACACACCCAGACTGACTGTCTCTGCATAATCCTTCCTGACCCTTTTTGAACAAAGCACTGAACCTGCAAACTACTCATGACACCCCCTTTCCCTAGTAGCCATTAGCCTTTATCTCTATGCATTTACTTGTTAACTTGCTTTTCCTGTAAAATCTTGATTAATTATGCATGACCATTATCTTTTGTTAATCACTTTGTTTACTTCTGTGTATAAATATTGATGCTCACCCCTAATAAAGGGGCCACACTTAATCTAAAGCTTTTTAGAGCTAAGGATAGTGTGAGCCCGTTGATCAACGCATTGGTGTCTGGTCTCTGACAGAATTGTGTGCCCCATACCAACTCCGCACGAACTCGGGTGCTGGAGAGGTGAGTGAGGACTTGCTTTATTACCTAACATGATTCCTCGGCAGCCATTCAAAAGAGAAAGTGCAGCAACACCGCTGACTGATTGCCTCTCCCTCAACAGACTGAGAGATTAATATTATATCCATTGTGATATAACGAAAACAACTGGAAAACATCCACCATGCTAGTCATTTGGAATTGGCCTAGTCCCAAATTACCACAGAGGAAACATCATAAACTCTTTCTCACACACAACAGAGACCCAGGATCAGAACAGCCCTGCTACCTAATCTGCATAATTTTCAACAAGCTTTCCTGTAATTCTATACAAATAATGTCTCCTCAAACTAGAAGACCAATTTAATAAGAGAAACAGACCCTCAATACCTTTTCTCACTAGCAGTGAGGATCATCTCTGCACTTGGCTTAACTGGTCCCATGAAACCATTGCAAGACCTGGAAACTTCCCACTGTATTTGTCCAGAATCTGCCTTCCACTAGAGACCAAGCGGGCCAAAGGAAAACTAATGTGGTAACACCCTAGGTTTGTGTTTAAACATTGATCATTACATCTGTTTACCTAGTTGGGGCTGATGTGGAGTCTATTTCACAGCGATATGGTCCGAGCACTTTCCAGTTACCAAAAACAAAGTGCTGGGGGGGGGGGGGAATAACCCCACAAAATCGGTTTTAGAACATCTCCAATCAGTACCATTGAGATCTTACTGCCCACCAATATCACTGCAAGAAAGAAGCACTGCTCAGAAGGGGGTTTCAAATATTCATACCTGCACATATGCCTTCATGATCTAGTCACTATGGGGGCTTCCTTGGGATTTGAATCCCCACCATCATGAAAGTGGGTTATGTGCATGAGCATGAAAAGGAGGTCACGTGCTCTGGGGCAGAGGTAAGAAGGAAGACTAATTTAAAGCGGGGAGGCAGTTTCCAGGGCATGAAGGGGTACTAACGTTTGAAGATATTGCGACTCAATAGGGCTTTTTAATCCCTTTTGTCTACCCTTCCCCAGGAGTTATGGAGACTGAGGGATCTGTTAGAGCTCAGTACTACAGACAGGTCCCACAGGTCTCCAACAACATGATGCCCTAATGATTGCATGTACCACGAGCTCCAGTATCTCCTCTTCCAAGCTGTCGCTTTATGCTCACTTGCAGATAATTTCAATCTGCCGCACTGTGAAATGCTTCCAAGCGGCAGACTGCGTGCATGTAACAAACAGCAGTAAAATAATGAACAAGCTTTTCATTCTGACTGAAAAGCGAGTCCCATTCAACGACTTATAAGAGTGCGCAGTGCTCCCAGCATTGAAATCGGGTCTGTCCCAGGTATATCTCACCCCACAAAACAGTACTTCTTTCCCCAAGCACGGGGTTGGATAGGCCATTTTCCGGAGAGAGATCTGAACATCCCAGTGTGGGTTACAGTGGAGTCGAAGTACTAACTTTGCCCACTGAGAGTTCTGTGACGGGTTCCCTCCAGGGCGCCACAGGGAACTGGGGTACCACTGAGCCTCCTGATCCACCAGCCTGTGCTACCTTTCAGACTGTACTGCTGTGACAAGCTGCAAAGCCCTCCAACCTGCACTTTCACCAGTAAGGACACACCCACCTGCAGTTATATGCAGGCTCTCTGACGAGCCCCAGCATAGGAAGGCTACAGCTAAGGCAACTCCCAGCTCCACGGTGTGCACCCCCTCTGGAGCATAAATCCCAAATTATACCGTCTTGTGCTCACAGAGAACTGTACAGTGTAGGCTCAAAGTTCACCCCCTCCTTCAATGTGGAGAGGAATATGCAACAGCCTTTGCCCTTGAGCTGTGATTCCCACACACTTCACTCCAACTCACTGGCTTAGATAAAGCAAAAACAAGTTTAACAACTACAAAAGATAGATTTTAAATGATAAACAGATCAAAGCAGATTACCTAATAAAAAATGGAAAGTCATCTTAATATACTAAACAGATTGGATATGAATTAGTAGATTCTCACCCTAAGAGATGATACAAGCAGGCTGCAGGTTCTTAAGGGGCAAGCGTCACTTGCTTACAGCTTGGGATCCCCACTGTTCCATTCACAGGCTAGAAATCCCTTTAGCCTGGGTCCAGCACTTCCCCCAGTTCAGGTTTTGTTCCTCAGGTGTTTGCAGGAGTCTTCTTGTGTGCAGAGTGAAGAACCCCAGATGATGCCTCTCCCTGCCTTATATAGGTTTTGCATATAGCAGGAATCATTTGTTTCAAAGCTTGGTTGCCAGACCAGTCTGTGGGGAAAATGCTGATATCCCAAGATGGAGTCCAGCATCAGGTGGTCTGATCATATGTCCCTGCAGAGTCAGAGTAGCCATTCCTCACCAGCAGTTTGGAGTGTCTTCGGGAAGGCTCATCGCCAGGTGGGAGAGAAGCTTCTCCTAAGGCCTATTGTTTTTTCCTATTGACCCATTGCCCCGAAAAGGCCCTTCCCCACCCACTATGTAGACTGAAAGCATCTTGTCTACTGGGAGTTACCCAGGTGTAATTACATTTGAAATACAGATACATGGTTAAAACGACACAAACTGATACATGCACACACATACAAAAATGATACCTGCCTAGAAATAGGATAATCATATTCAGCAAATCATAATTTTTCCAATGGCACCTCATAGTGCATATTTTGCATAAAATACCTCATCATCATGTCAATCATTTCATATCACTATGAAGAATATGGGGTGGAGTGTCACAATTATACCATTGCCCAGGGCCCACTCCCACATGCCTTGTGCAGCCACCATGGCCACTGTCGCTGGCAAGCATTTAGGATGCACCAAGGATACAGAACACCACAGACAGAGTCTCAAGAACAAGGTACAAAGCCCAATTGCAGCTGAGACCCTCACTAGGAAGGGAGAAGCACTTTTTATTGACAAGTCCATTATCTTTTGCATTCCCTGAAAATAAGGATGCTCACAGTACAACAAACGAAGTCCACTTCGATGCACAATCACATTTTATTTTATAAATATCCTCAGCTTTGCTGCTAATGCTGCCCCACCTGAGATCAATACAGATAAATACCAAGTACTAAGAGGCTCTTTAATTTAGCGGTGAAAGGAATAACAAGAACTGATGGCTGGATGTTAAAGTCAGACCAATTCACGGTCAAATAAAAATAAGACAAAAAATTTACAGTGAGGGTGGTTAGCCATTGGAACAATCTACCGAGGAATGAGGCAGGCTGTCCATCTAATGAAATCTTGAAATGAAAACTGGATGCCCTTCTGGTCTAGTCAAACAAGTTATTGGGGTCAATGCAGGAGTAATTGGATGAAATTCTCTGGCCTGTGTGATACACAGTCAGATCTGATGATCTAATAGTCTCTTCTGGCCTTAACCTCTATGAATCTATGAAACTAAAAAAGTTTTAGTAATCTCATTGGTTTTCTGATCATTATGATGTTGCTTTCTATCTGCAGCTTGGACAGTAGAATAAAATGTTCAGGATCCCTTTTAGAATCCTAGGCACTAACCTTATTGGGTTTGGGTTTGACAAACTGCAGTATCAAAATCTGCCTCATGCTCTTTCCACTGAAATGATTAAAAAAATCCATGAGCACATGCTTACTCATCTTAGAGTCCTCACATCAGGCTTTCTAAAGCACTGGGGTGTAAATTACTGGCAAGGTCCCTTTACAAGAACATAAATTACAGTGTCTCCATTTCAAAAGTCTGCTTCAAAAGCAAGACAAGCACTTATAGATGCTATAAATAAAGGCATATCTTAACTGAAGTTGCACCAGTCAAATGCCAGGGATGCTTGTATATAATTGCAATTTACAATCTGAAAGGTGCACTGGTTTCTCTGCTGTAGCAACTGAATAGACTACCAGCCCAAATACATCATTTTTGGCACTCTTCCCTTGTATCACATCCCAATGCAGAGTTTAATTATTAAGTTTGTTAAAATTTTCCACTGTAGTTGAAGGAACCAGCTACTGAATTCCATACTCTAGAAAGATATAATTATTAAATGCCTAAATTAACAACAATCAAGTTTCAGCTCCTAAAGCAGTTTGGATTTCAAAGAAGTCACTGATGTATTGACTTCAACTGACACGTGAATGTCATGGTCACATTTCCAGCCACGTGCAAGTGACATTTTCACGTGTTTCTTCACATAAATAACCAGGGGTAACATTTTCAAAAGTAACCAAAAGTGATTTGGAAGAATAAATCTAATTTTCAAAGGTGACGTAGATATTTAGGAGTCTAAGTCCCATTGACTTTTGACAGGACCTATGCTTCCAAGTGTATAACCTGCTTTAGAAAACAAGACTTTGGCATCTCAGAAAATTTTACCCCAGGACATGGAGTTTAAATTCCTTAAAACTGATGCAGAAAGGGCACTCTGAAACCTGCAGTAGAGGAGAGCTCAACAAACAGCCAGTAGGGTCATTATATTCTGCTGTAATGCTAGTAAACCTACTTCTCCCTGAGCCTTCTCCACTGCTCCTTGTGCCATAGCTGTACTGCTGAAAGTCACCAAAAATCTGTCTACCCTGAACCTGAACTTCACCCTGTGCTCGTGGTTTCACCTTCATGCACAGAGGATGTTATCAAGAAAAGGCTGTGTATATCAGCACTGTGGCTCTTGCATGGTGCACTATGTACACAGCTCCCCGTGTTTGTTATCTGAAACACTGACATGCTGTGCGGAATGACAAAAATAAGGAGTCCAGGAATCTGCAATTAAAGGAGTCAGGGCATAATCCTGTAAAGTGATGCTTAAGTTTAGCACCTTGCAGGATGGAGTCCTCAGTGCACAAGGTGCAGAGGCTCATTCTCAAAGGCCACGCCATGCTGTTGCCTGTCCCACAGCAGAACACAAACACACTTGTGAACCTTTTTGACCATTATTCATGTGCTAATGTTTTTAGTTCATTTTCACCATCCTTCTTTCCAAGGACAAAGCAAGGCAGCAACGAGCGTGATAAATTCTTCTGTGTTGACAAACTACTGCCATTAAATAGCATCACTTCAGAGGGGGAGCTTTAACTGTTTCCAAAACTGACCCAGCACTCCAGGAACATGGGCTGCAGCCCACTGCCGTGGCTTAGATTATAGAGGCGCTGGCACCATTAACTCTGAGGTTTCAGGAAGCTTATAACCCCACCATAAATATTCACCTGGTGATTTGTTTATGAGATCTAAGACTGTCAGAAGGTTTGCAACTGAACTTTTCACTCAAATTAATCCAATCTTTATTTATAACACAATTAAGCAAAAAAGCTCAGGGCACTGTGTGGCCAGATTGCAGCCTCCCTATTCATACTGAGTAGTGCTTTCCTGCACAAGCAACTCTCCAGGGATCAGCCACAGGACAGGGTGCTATTCAGTGAGAGAATGGGGATCAAGAGCTAGATCTAAGGGCTCACCTGTGAACTTCCCAGGCACCCACTCACTCCTTTTCCTTGCACAGGCTACTTACATTATGGGTCACTACACCAGAGCAGGAAAGCATCCTCTCGAGCTGCTGCTATTCCCTTTCTGGGCAGGTAGGAACAGGGAGCAGATGTGGCCTTGACTCAGCCCCGCTGTGCAGCTGTCAGTGCAGCAGGAAAAGGGATGGCACATTCAATAAAGAGGGAAATGGGGACCAATTTATGACTCTGAGTCATGACTTGTTCCCCGCTCCGCTCCTGGAGCAGCACAGCAGTACGCAGGGCACATGGCAAAGTGCAGATCCAGCACATAGCCATGTCACCAATCAGCCCTTCCTCACAAACTCATGACTAATATCTCACATGCAGCACCAGCTCCACGGCGATGCTGCCTCCTGATGTCTGGGAGGATCGGGGTCAGGTGCGTGGCAGCAGGAAAAAAGACCCTGGGTTACCGACACTTGAAAATCAGCTCCCACGCAAGGTCCCTTAGTGCCACCTACCTACAAGCAATGCCTTTGAAAGCAGAACTTCCTAGCCCCATGGAATGAGCTGTTCACTTCCCAATGAAGTATCATGTAATTCCTGCACAGTCTCCACCTCAAGGCTGAAATCCCAAGCATTGCCCCATTTTCTTCAATCACAAACCATGAGAACAAACAACCATACAGCATTTAGGCCAACTCCACACCCTAAAACACCGTGTCCCACTCCCCAAGCTGCTTCCACTGAAGTGAAAGGGGAAACTTCCATTGAATTCATAGATTCAAAGGGCAGATGGGACCATCCAATCCTCTAGACTGACCTCTTGTATAACACAGACCACAGGATTTCCCTGAATTAATTCCTTTGAACTTTTAGAAAAGACATCCAATCTTGAGTTGGAAACTGCCCGTGATGGAGAATGGACCACAACCTTTGGGAAGCTGGTCCATTGGTTAGTTACTCTGTTAAAAATGTACACAATATTTCCAGTCTGAATTTGTCTAGCTTCAACTTCCAGCCACAGCCTGTGGATCGTGTTCCACCTTTGTCTGATAGACCGAAGAGCCTATTACCAAATATTCATTCCCTGAGTAGGTATTTAGACACTCATCAAGTCACCACTCAAGCAATTTGTTAAACTCACTAGATTGAGCTCCTTCGGTCTATCACGATACGGCATGTTCATCAGGGCTGACGTGTCTATTTCTCATTAAGGAAACAGCTTTATTCAGTTCTCAGGCAATCGAATACATTCTAAACCTTTCCCAGCACAAGCGATTACTTCAGCTATCAGTTTGGAGGAGGTTGGCCAGTTTATGATCTTGGTTACTCCAGTGTAAATCTCCTGTTACTCCAGCTGCCATCAATGATGGAGTTATTTCCCCTTTATATTAGGGTAGCTGAGATCCAGGATCCGACCTTATGGATATGGCCTGGAGTGCAGAGAAGAACCCCCATTTTCTGAGCTAATAGGGGATTCAGAAGCTCATAAAATCAAAACGTTCATCAAACTGAAGGTCTCAAAATGACAGCCACTTGGTGCACAGGACTGCTTCCGTCTCATCCTCCAAACCATCACCGTAAAGCAACTGCCAATGCACCGAATGCATCAGAACATGAAGGTGATGTCAAAATGTTCTTCACGGACACCATTTGCACCGTGTACGAGATTTCTTTATTCTTATTCCCACAAGGAGGAAACGGTTTGTGCAACAGGTTGTTTGTAATATTGGGGTTTGTGAAATCAACGTTTGACTGCAATAGCCCCAATAAGAGCAAGTGTTGTTTAGGGTGCCAAATCGGAAGAGCAGCCCCAGGGACACCTGGGTTCTGCTGCCAGCCCAACCACTCTGGGCCTGATTCCCACTGGTGACGACTTACTCCTACAAGTCATCCCTTGGAATCCAAGAGGGCTTACTGTGAGTAAGGAGCTCATGACTGGGCCCTATGTGATCCTGGGCAAGTTGGCTCACATATCTCTGTGCCCACAGCCCCTCCTCTATTCAGAGGGGGTTGAACCTACCCACCTGGGACAGGTTAATGCTCTAAAACCCTAGATACTTATTCCATTCTGAGAGCTGAGAGAGCTGCCAGATATGGATCACAGCTTGCTAAGTGCCTCCCCCTTACCCTTACCATGCTATTATCTTTCCTATTTAACTGCAAACTAAAGCAGATATGCACAAATCCCACGCTGCTCCGATTTCCATAGGGCAGGTGACTTCCTGGCACTCATTCACCCAGCAACACATAGGAGGAGAGAGTTGCAGAGGCCAAGCACACTGCTTAGTGCCACTGCTTGCACTTGGAGTGCTCTGATGCTTCGCTCCCATGAAGAGCGTTTGGTGGAATAATCCCAGGACCCCTCTCTTGGCAGGTCTGAGCCACACACAAACGAGCCCTTCTTGAAGGAGAGGAGTTGCTATTACTTGCTCTGTGCAGTATGGTTTAGAACGGGTTTATTTCTGCCTCCACAGGCCTCTCAGTGTCCCAGTTTCTGGTGTGCTTGCGATCATCACCTGGGGACCTGTTAACGCACACATGTGCAGACTTGTAGGACACAAAGCGGCTACACGTCCAGCCTGAACCCCAAACTGCCTCGATCCTGTGGAGCTACAGGTGGCGGTTGCGCTCAAGAGGCACCAGCTGTGGATTTTGTTCTCGAGGACATTACAAGCAGGAGATGGGAGACAGACCCTGCCTTCTCCACATGGTCTGCTCTAGCTTGTCTCAATACAGCAGGGGCCAATGATCTTGTGTGAAGAACTGCATGCTATAAACATGCAACGCAGTAATAAAGCCAGCAGAGATGAGCCAGTGTTTTGGCCTGAGCTGCATTTTCCTGGTTCTAAAAGCTGTGCAGGCAGCAGCTCCTCATTTCCAAAGCACGGCCATTGCCTTCAATGGGATGAGACGCTACTCACGAGAAGGAAGGGCAACAAGCAGTTGCCTCGCAGTTATTAAGAATATAGCAGCCATGTCCTGAGAACTGTCAGGTTGCCATTCTGCCCTAGACTTTCATTATCCCATATCTGCCCCCTGCAGGGGTTCTTGCACCTTCTTCTGAAGCAGCTGGTGCTGGCCACTGTCAGAGACAGGATATATCCCATGGCAGATCCAATCTGGCAACTACTCAGTTCTATTGCAATGCTCTCCCTAAGCCCCAGACATAAATGAGCACTGCACATGGATGTGTCTCACCCCTACCCACCCTACGATACAGAGCAGCCAACTGCAACACACCCAGTTCAGGGAGACCTGAGCAGAAGCATAGAAATCGGGCAGCTTCCAGGAAACTGGTTTCCTCTGAATTATTAATGTGGTGCTGATCTGTGCTCGTGATTTTACATCAGGGAGAGTTCAACCCTAATTGTTCTACCAATAAAGGCAGGTTGAAGCAGTCTGCCAACATTGTAACCTGGGCAAACAGATCTGTCTGAGCTATGAATTATATTACATAAAAATTACTCCCTTTCTGCAGTACTTTACTGCTTAGTATATAATTGGGGTAATGTAGCCAGCTCTGCCATGGATTTTAATCACTAGAACATAAGAATGGCCATACAGGGTCAGACGAATGGTCCATGTAGCCCAGTATCCTGTCTTCTGACAGTGGCAGTGCCAGATGCTTCAGGGGAAATGAACAGAACAGGACAATGTATTGAGTGATCCATCCCCTGTCATCCAGTCCAACCTTCTGGCAGTCAGAGGTTTAGGGACCCCCAGAGTATGGGGTTGGGTCCCTGACCATCTTGGCTAACAGCCATTGATGGACCTATCTTTCATGAATTTATCTAATTCTATTTGAACCCAGTCATACTCTTAGTCTGCACAACATCTTCTGGCAATGTACTCCACAGGTTGGCTGTTGTGCACTGTATGACTGAATGTACTTCCTTATGTCTGCTTTAAATCTGTTTATTAATTTTATTGGGTGACCTCTAGTTCTTGTGTTATATGAAGGGGTAAATAACGCTTCCTAGTCACTTTCTCTACATCATTTACGATTTTATAGACCTCTACTGTGTTCTGCCTCTTAATCATCTCCCAACCTTTATAATCTGTCCTCCTAAGGAAGCTGTTCCATTCCCTTTCTGTTGCCTTGCTTTGTACTTTTTCCAATTCTAACAACTTATTTTAGATGGAATGACCAGAACCGCACACAGTATTCAAGGAGGGGCCATTATGATATTTAATGTCTTATTAGCTATCCCTTTCCTAATGCTTCCGAACATTGCTTGCTTTCTTGACTGCCGCTGCACACTGAACAGCTGTTTACAGAGAGCTACCTACAGTGACTCCAAGATCTCTTTCTTGAGTGGTAACATAGTTTAGACCCCACCATTTTGTATGCACAGTTGGAATTATGTTTTCAATAATATATTACTTTGTATTTATCAACACTGAATTTCCATCTGCCATTTTGTTGCCGAGTTTTGTGAGATCCTTTTGCAAATCTTCACAGTCAACTTTGGATTTCACTATCTTGGGTAATTTTGTATTGTCTGCTAACTTTGCCACCTCAGTGTTTACCCCGTTTTCCAGATCATTTATGAAGAAGTTGAATAGCACTGGCCTCAGTACAGATCTTTGGGAGACTCTGCTATTTACCCCTCCTGCCTGTGAAAACCATCCAATTATTTCTGCCCTTTGTTTCCTGTCTTTTAACCAGTTACTGATCCATGTAAGGCCCTTCCCTCTTATCCCAAAACTGCCTACTTCACTTAAGAGCCTCTGGTGAGCCTTGTCAAAGGGTTTCTGAAGGTCCAAGTCACTATATCTACTGGATCACCCTTGTTCACATTTGCTGACCCCCTCAAAGAATCTGTATAGATTGGCGAGGCATCATCTCCCTTTACAAAAGCTGTGCTGACTTTTCCAAAATATTGTGTTCTTCTATGTGTCTGATAATTCTGTTCTTCACTACAGTTTCAGCCAATTTGCCTGGTACTGAAGTTAGGCTTACCAGCCTGTAATTGACTAGTTAATCATTATTTTTCCTTTGCTGTCTGGCACGTTTGGGAAATTCAGAAGGACTATTTTTTCTACTCTTCCTTTAATAGACACTGTGAGCCTATTTGTATTCTGCCACCACATTCATGCAATAAAGGCCTTTTTAGCATCACATAACTCCATTAAAGGGCTTCTTCTTAATCATACAATAACATTTTTAAGCTCCCCCGCCCCCATGTCTTTCATCTGGATACAAAGTTCCACAGCCCCTAAATAAAGCTGAATAATTCCCCATTGATTGAAAATGCTGCTAATGCAACTTCATGATCATCTGTGGTTAAATATAATTAGTTTTGCATTTCAACAAAAGAAATGAGCTCAAATTACCCTGTGATTTCAATAAGAGGCGGGGAAGATTTCTCCCTGCTGGGCTAAGACTAAGGCAGACGCAGCAGGCTCTACCTGCTAAGTTAATAACATCCCATTTTAAGAGGGGAAAAGTGCATTAATTGCTGGGTATCGTCGCTACAGCTGTCGAAATTCACGTGGACTCAGAATGTAAACGGTTCGCAGAGCAGGGCGGTGCCTCTCTATGTTCAAATCAGAGGGGGGAGGTATCAGGCACACCCTCATCCAGCAATCCCAGCAGATGCCAAGAGACCTTTGTCATCCCAAATTACTAACTACTGTGATTTGCAGCACTTTGTCAATGCAACAGAGGATCATGTAGGGTTCTGTCCAGCCCCACACCGTAGGCCATACGCTCACTACACTGAATGTTCCCCTTCCTCGCTATAACAGCCACAGCTGCTTTATTCCTGCACTGCTGAGTTTTGCTACTGACTTCCATTAATGAAGAAGTGATTTTTAAGTCTTTTGGAAATAGCAGCCCTGCTTTGACAAGTCAGCTGTGCTGTTCTGGGTCAACCACAAGAGGGCGCCAGCGCACAACAGATGCGTGCAGCCTCTTGGCCATGTCAGCTGGGAGCTGCTGCTGTCCCGAAGGAGTCAGCCAAGCTATTGCATCAAATGCAATAAGGCAACAATAAAATCAGGCGGAATTTTAGGTCAAGAAGCAGAGCCCAGAACGAAGCACTGTGGGAGGTATTCATAGCCCCAGAGGGGTAAACTCAGTTGATGTTCAGCAATGGGCCTTTCCACCAGGAGCCCACCTCACTCCTTTGCACGGCACGTTCATTGCAAGAAGATGATGGGATCAGTCCACGGAAAGATGTTTCCTTTTCAGACAGACTCCCAAGTGGACAGAGCACAGATGTATCCAAAGCAAACAGCTAGATGCGCATTGCTGGAGAGAGAGCAGACGGGGTTTCCCTCCTCAGGCGCACTGCAGGAGTCTGGGGGTTGCTAGCTTGGGTAGCATATGACACCTATGCTAACATTAAATCCCATTTAGGCTCCTCTAACCTCTTTTCATGCACTCTCCCGCAGCTGGGGCTCAATCTAATTGCCCTCCTCCCCCCACCCCCAGATTAAACTCCTAGGCAGTGATGGTGAGTCATCCTTGATTTGAGAACTAATTCTCTCCCCTAAAACTCCTTGGTCTGACAGCATGAACTGCCCAGCATTCAGGGCAGGCTGCATGGCCCATCTACTGAGGCCTTTGCCTGAGGGATTAGGATGGGGTGAACTGGGGCTGTTTCTTCTTAAGTGTGGTGGATTTTTACTCAGGCTCTGTCCGGCCATCGTATTTCTCAAGGGGCCAACACTATAGTATCTAGGTGCTTCACAGTGGTTTGGGAAGGGGTGTAAACCCCCTGCTTCAGAGCAAAGGTGAACCTTGAAGTAACAGGTTCAGTGGGAAACTTCCCCTGTGGCAGGTTATCTCATGACTGCTGGGTTTCGTGGACCTTGCTTGGAAGCAGCTGGTGTTGGCCACTGTTGCACGCAGAATACCAGTCTAGATGGTTCCCAGAGCTGGTCCAGTCTGGCTATTCCTGTGTACACCTTTGGGTGAATTTGTTACTCTGGGTTCTGTTCATGGACTTGAGGAAATCTAATAAGCCCATTCCTTAGCATATCTCTTTGGTGACATAAATAGATTAGTGTCCTGCTGCCCCCTGGAACAAACAATGGTAAAATTCCGAAGACCCATCACTCACCTACCAAAAATAATGAATAAAAGTCCTCTTCTGTCTGTCTTTCACAAACCAAACAAAAACCCTTCATTTGTTGAATGCAGGAAATACAGTTTGGGGAACTCACCACAGGCTTCTCACTTTTGCTCAAATTACCTTTCATTCTCTCATCATAATAGCACAAGATAATACAAGTACTGAACTGTATCCCATTTTAACCAGTTTCAAGGTATCACTGCTCTTTAACACTCCAGGCTTCATGTTCGTTCAGAGAGAGGCTGCCACTCCCCTACAGTTCACTTCCAGTAAATGATGCAGATGGGACTTACAGTAGCACTCAGTGTGAACCTCTTTCTTCTCCCTCCTTGACTTCAATGGGCATTTGACTATTGACTTCACTGAGAGTCAATGGGACGAGTGCTTCTGGAAATCCCAAGTGCTTATTCCTAGCACAGGGAAGTTATCCTCCCAGCCGAGCCTATGTGGCATAAAGTATAAGGGAAGATTTCCCCTGACAAGTAATTCCCAGGAGAACCTGCTGGAAATCTAGCAGAGAGGAGTTGCAATATCTCACGGTGGGCTCTCAGAGTGAATCAAAAAAGCTTCTTTCATAGATTCCGAGGCCAGAAGGCATCATTATGATCATCTAGTCTGACCTCTTGTATAACACAGGCCACAGAACTTCCCCAAAATAATTTGTAGGGTGGATCTTTTAGAAAAACATCCCCTCTTCTTTTGAAAATGGTCATTGAT
Organism: Gopherus flavomarginatus; assembly: GCF_025201925.1. Taxonomy (NCBI): domain Eukaryota; kingdom Metazoa; phylum Chordata; order Testudines; family Testudinidae; genus Gopherus; species Gopherus flavomarginatus. Next base: position 24,876,895 of record NC_066629.1, on the reverse strand, counting down.
GGAGAAATCACCATGACCCCTGGTAAACTGTTTCAACGGTTAATTGCCTTGACTGTTAAAAATGTACTCCTTGTTCCTAGCTCTGGCAGCTGAATTCCTCCCACTCCTACCATGCAAAATGGTGGAGCTCTCAGGGGAGACTCTCATTGGCCTTTGAGGGAAGCAACACAGATAAGAAAACTTTAACTTGGCAATGAAACCCTTGCTGTGTCCGAAGCCAAACCCAGAGCATGCAGAGTTCATCTGACAGTCACACCGCAACAGCATGGCACATACAGTTAAACTTCCCTACGGCTGGGGAAAAAAATAACAAATAGTCTTCAGATGCCCTCAAGGGGAAGCTACACTCACAGCATTCATCAGCTCAATGAGTTTCACAGCGGAGAAGCAAGGCACTTGCTGTAGTGATATGCATATTTTTCGTATCATTTCCAGTATTTCAAAGCAGGCAGCCATCAGGCATTTTCTGCACTTCGAGCCTTGGCAGTATGAATGCACGACTTGTAATTACCACAAAACACAAAGAGGTGATATGCAGAGGCAGCCTGTTAAAAAATAAGGCTAAAGTTTTCAAAGGAACCTAAGGGCATTAGGACCATTAACTTCAATTTCTCTGAAAACTCGTGGTGATCGGTAGAGGTCCTGGATGATTGGAAAAAGGCAAATATAGAGCCCATCTTCAAAAAAAAGAAGGAGAATCCGGGGAACTACAGACTGGTCAGCCTCACCTCAGTCCCTGGAAAAATCATGGAGCAGGTCCTCAAGGAATCCATTTTGAAGCACTTAGAGGAGAGGAAGGTGATCAGGAACAGTCAGCATGGATTCACCAAGGGCAAGTCATGCCTGAGCAACCTGAGTGCAAGCAGCGCAGAGAATGAGATCGGTGCCGGGACTGTGAGCGGTGCCAAGACAGGTGCCGGGACCACAATCGGGACTGGGACCGGTCTTGTCCTGCCTTGCTGGGCAATGGCAGTTGCATCAGGGATGGCTTCCCCTTCAACCTGAGAGTCCACACCGGCGGTGCCGGGGGCTGTTGAAGAACTGGCTCTGTGAGCACGATTAGGTCCCGCGCTGTTGAGAAGGTCTCCAGAGCAGAAGGGAGTTCCAGCTCAACCATGGTGCGCGCTGGGGAGCTCACAGGTGCCGGACTCGACGGCGCTTGCGGTGCTGCTAGTTGTCCCACATGCTCCGGTAATGGGCGCGGCTCTGGCTGCGGTACAGGAGGCGCCAGCTGTTGGTAAGTGGACGAAGTAGAAGCGGCCGTCACCTGTTTGGGTTGCTTCTTCCCTTGACTCGGAGACAGGGACCGGCGCCGTGGTGGCAGAGGCGCCGGGGAGGTATGGCACATGTCTTTCGATGAGTCAGAACGTGGTGCCGGACCAGTCGGTGCTGCAGGGGCACTCCACATCGACGATGACGGTGCCGGGTCCCGCGAAGTGGAAAGGACAGAGCTAAGTGCCACCTCCATGAGGAGCTGCTTCAATCTAGAGTCCCGCTCCTTTCTGGTCCTGGGCTTGAAGCTTTAGCGGCACTTGTCCGCTTGGTGGGATTCCCCCAGACATCTTAGGCAGGAGTCGTGGGGTCTCCCATTGCCATCAACTCAGGCAAACCAAGCAGGGTTTGAAGCCGGAGATCCCGGCATGGGTCTGGGCATCGGGCTGGGGGGCGGGTGAAGACCCCACTCCCTCTTGTTAAGAAACTAACCTAAACTAACTTTCACAACTATTAAACAACTATTAACAACTACTTATTACTAATGAAAACTATTAACAAGCATGAAAAACGGATGCTAGGGAGAGCGGAGAACAGCGCTCCACAGTTCCAACGACCGTCACAGGCGGTAAGAAGGAACTGAGGGGGCATTGGGTCGGCAGGGGCATATATCAGCTGCCATAAGCGCGCCACTCCAGGGGGCACCTCAGCCGACCCATCGAGTGTTGCTAGGGTAAAATCTTCCGATGATCATGCACGTGGCGCATGCACAACTAATTGGAATCAATATGAGCAAGCACTCGAAGAAGAACTGGCTCTGTGGATATGGGGAAAGCAATGGATGTGATATACCTTGACTTTAGCAAAGCTTTTGATATGGTCTCCCACAGTATTCTTGCCAGCAAGTTAAAGAAATATGCATTAGATAAATGGACTATAAGGTAGATGTTTTGTTGAATATCTTCATTAACGATCTGGATGATGGGATGGATTACACCCTCAGCAAATTCGCAGATGACACTAAGCTGGGGTTGGGTGGGGGGGCAAGGAGAGGTAAATATGCTGGAGAGTGGGGATAGGATCCAGAGTGACCTAGACAAATTGGAGTATTGGGCCAAAAGAAATCTAACGAGGTTCAACAAAGCCAAGTGCAGAGTCCTGCATTTAGGCTGGAAGAATCCCATGCACTGCTACAGGCTGGGCACCGACTGGCTAAGCTGCAGTTCTGCAGAAAAGAACCTGGGGATTACAGTGGACAAGGAGCTGGATATGAGTCAGCAGTGTGCCCTTGTTTCCATGAAGGCTAATGGCATACTGGACTTCATAAGTAGGAGCACTGCCAGCAGATCGAGGGAAGTGATTATTCCCCTCTATTCAGCACGAGTGAGGCCTCATCTGGAGTTATGCGTCCAGTTTTGGGGCCCCCACTACAGAAAGGATGTGGACAAATTGGAGAGAGTCCAGCGGAGAACGGTGAAAATGATTAGGGGGCTGGGGCTCATGATTTATGAGGAGAGGCTGAGGGAATTGGGGTATTTAGTCTGCAGAAGAGAAGAGTGAGGGGGGATTTGATAGCAGCCTTCAACTCCCTAAAGGGTGGTTCCAAAGAGGATGGAGCTCGGCTATTCTCAGTGGTGGCAGATGACAGAACAAGGAGCAATGGTCTCAAGTTACAGTGGGGGAAGTCTAGGTTGGATATTAGGAAACACTATTTCACTAGGAGGGTGGTGAAGCACTGGAATGGGTTACCTAGGGAGGTGGTGGAAACTCTATCCTTACAGGCTTTTAAGGCCCGGCTTGACAAAGCCCTGGCTGGGATAATTTAGTTGGAGTTGGGCCTGCTTTGAGCAGGAGATTGGACTAGATACATCCTGAGGTCCCTTCCAACCCTGATATTCTATGATTCAGTGGGAGTTAGGGGACTACATACCTTTCAGGATCTTGGCCTTAGACCCTCATATCCCACTGGCATGAAGCTAAGCTCCTTGGAAAATCCCAGCTTAAATAAATACGAGGCCGTCACTGTCTCTTCTCCAGGTTGGCAGCAGTGAATTCAGCACTACGGGCGCCCTGTTCATTTGCCATAAGAGGTGTTGATCTCAAGCCAAGTCCTCTGATTGTTTTTCTGTAGCATTACAGACACATCCAAATCCCCTTTGTGGTCAGCCGAACATTAGCATGTTCTGTAGTTACTTCATGACCAGTGCATCATACCATGGTGCTCCTAGGAGCTCTTTTTAGTGCCGTATAAGAATGCTGACCCCAGTGACACCCGTCCATATGTTGGTTTGCACAGGACCTAGCAAAAAAATAAATGGCTCTGCAGAGAAACTGTGTGGCTCTCTGAAATGAGGAATAATTGGGTGTGTTTAAACTATGCAAAATCCAAGTCCAGTCTCTAACAGGGTCTTGGAGTTTGATCAGACATGCAGCTGAGCTCCTCCATCAACAGGAGATTTGCTTTCCACGCCAGAAGATTCCCTACTATGAAGACATGTGGGTGCTGCTGCTTGAGCAGCATGTAGTGATGTTACCTCCCCCCAAAGATATTCCACTGCCGTTAACATCCCTGTTAAAACTGGATTGGATCGGTACCAACACAACCATCTGAGGAGTGACTCCAAACTCCAGTAGAGTATGTCTACAACATCAGAATCTGTCACTACGGAGAAAGAGTCATGACACCGCATGTCAAGACTTAGCATGTCTCTAGTGGATCAAGTAGGACGGCACAACAGAGCACTGGCAAAGCCTTCCTGCAACACTGGCACAAAACCCACACATTGCATTCATCCATATCTACAGGCCACACGGGGACAGAGCTATTCAATCGGCAGGGATGGAGGTGAGAAATCGCAGAATGGGGGATAAGGGGTTAAGGTTCACCGCCACACCCCGCAGCTTCGTTGTCGCATGGTAACAGTCTCGCTCCACTTGCATTGATGCTGTTTCCCTGTACCGTGATGCAACGTGCCAGACCTGCTCCAGTAACAGTCCATGTTAACATCAGACGTCCTCAGAGCAAAGCTCTGCAAATGCTGTGCAATCCAGACGACATCTCCCTTCACAGCCCAGCATCAGACGGCAAGTAAAGCTAATGCTGTCCAGCTTGGCTCGTGCTGTGAAGCACTTTCCCCCTAACTCACAAGTGGGGCCTGGTCTGCACACGGGCCAAGGTTGAATTTCATTTATTTTTTTCTCATCCTCACTTCATTTGGCAACCAACTCTCCCAGTCTAAACGACAGCCCCAGTGTTCACATGCTGCTGAGGCACCTGTCACTGTGGCATGGGTATGTGTGTACCTCTCCCAGGAGGCGGGATCACCTCTGAGACATCCCTGGCTCCTTCACAGTCCTGAGGGCAATCACACCTGAACGCAGGCCCATGATGCACACCTGTAGTGCAGTGGCCAGTCCCACAGAGACATATTAGGCAGGCAGCATCCTAGGGGAAGCCGTCATAAAACCTCATGTCTCACACCCATTTGCAGTATTCACTCTTCCTTGCACGTCTCTTCCTGGTTGTGATGTGGGACAATTCCGATCACACCCTCTGCTCACTGCCCACCACCTACCTCCTATTTTTGTAGACACTGACCTCCTGTTAGAGTTAGGAGAGATACCAGGAGCTACATTTCAAGACTCAAGGACATCCCATCCTAGCCTCACTGCACATCCCCCCACGACTCAGGAACAAAGGCAATCGATTTCACTTTCTATTCTGCTTGGGAGCTGTTAGCTCGTTCAGCCACTATGGTGATGTATTGAAACAGCAGCAAGCCGTTGCCACCATCTTTGCAGCACTAGCACTGTGGTACTGTAGCTGCTTGCTGTGCCGACATCAACAACAAAACCCCAGACGGATGGTGGGAACATCTGCAGCGTTCGTGACTGACCTATATGTTGCTGCTTTCGCCTTTCTCTCGCCCCAGCTCATCATCCCTTCCCAACTGTTACCCAGTTGGCTATTGAAGAGTGTATAATTTTTTCAGGGAAACATGATGACCCTCTGGACCTTTCACACCTTACCTAGGAAGGGGAGGAAAGACAAAAAGGGAGCTCTCCCCGCTAATCTCCAATGTTATTTATTAGGACAGGGACTTGCCACCTCTGGAACAACCTGTACTGACAGCAGCAGGCTCCCTTCTCCTCGCTCAGGGTCTGAACAGCCAGCTCCAGCTGCTTATTATGCATGTGTTCCAGCTCTGAAACTGTTGCAGTCTCTAGAAGATTAAACTGTCTTTATGAACAGTGACAAGACCGGAGACTCCCCTCAAGCCAATGAGAAGGAAGCAGAGACAAGGACTGGGGCAAAAGCTCGCTGTTGTGTTTTCAGCCAGGTTTCCAAATGATAAATTACAGTGGCTGTTTGGCCCCTTGCATGGAACACGCTGAGAACAGCCTATTCCTCCTGCCCTTCTTGGCGAATAGAGCAACTTAAAATCAATGCACCGAACACCTGAAAGCAATCTAGGGGCAGATCCTCAGCTGACAGAACCCAACGTAGCTCTCTTGGCCTCCAGGCATCGAACACTTTTTCAGCCATAAACAGAAGAACATTTAAAACCACCACCACCTCTGGACCCCTGCAAAGGAAAAATAAAACCCTGCCCCAAGCAGGGCTTTCTAGAGAGGAAGTCAGAGAGCTCCATAAATCCCACTAGGATTTTGCTATTACTAATTCATTTCACCTGGAAGGCGCTCAGCCAGAACAGTGACGGGCAACAATATAAAGCTCTAAGAGAGACATAAGATCTAGTCCTGAATTCATACAATATTCTGCGTGGGCCCCTGTGTATGGTTTCAGGCTGTCTGGATTAAAGAGGAAGAATACATTCTAATATTACAGTGAGAAGTTAGTTTCCAAGAGGGCAATATCTAACAGATACTCCCCAGGAGCTGCATCTTTCCCTGTAACACAGACTCAGTGCACAAATGATATTTCCCATTAATCTCTCTGCAACCTCCAGAGTCATATGTCGCCTGGAAAATGGAAGATATGCCTTATCTGTGGAAGAGGGAAAAGTATATGGCGCTCCTATGAAATCCTTAATCACAATGTAAGGCTGGAGAGATACCCAGACGAAAGAAATGCCCTGCAACCAAACAGATGCAGAGAAAACTAAGACTGATGACATTCCAGCGTGAACATCACTATATTTAAGAAACATATTACAATCCTTTTCTTTAGACCCTATCTGATGGCAAGACTGACTGATACCTGAGTTCTGTGCTAGACAGAACAAGGTAATAGCAGTAAGGTGAGAATTCAGAAATGCATGACTTTTACACCTTCTGGCCCGCATCTGCAGGGTGACAATGCTCTTGTACCTTTACCTGCATCTATCTCAGAAATGGGTGCCAAGGAACATTCTGTTTTGTGCTTAACACCACCGGGCTTCAGATACCAGGAGCCAAATTCAGAGAGGATACACAGAATGGTGTAAGTAACCCCCTCCCCTACACGCTGCCTCAGAACAATTCCAGTCCATTCTGGAAGTCAAGGGCTTGTCTAGACTAGAGAAATTTGCACTATTATTTACTGACATCTCTAGGCAGTTACAAAGCCCATGTAGTGTGTATGGAGAAAATCGTCTGGTGGACAGGTTGTCTAGCCTGGAACTCAGGTTCAATCCTCTGTTTCACCTCATAGCATGAGTGTCTGTGTGAGAGAGAGAGTGATCTTGGCAAGAAACAGTCTGTGCCTTGAGTCCCCATCAATAAAATGGGTGCAGGAACTGCTGTAGTTACAGCAATGCCCTACCTCATAAGGGTCTCTGTCAGGATAAATACATTCAAAAGAGAGTGAGGCACTCAGATACTACAGAATCAGGGCTATAAAGTACCAGGTACACAGGAAACCGGCAGTACAGGAGAATGACTTCATAACTATAAGTAGCCAGAAGGGTCTGTATTAACTATGAAGCTGGAAGGACCCTGCAATAAAAAAAAGAAAAAGCAGACAAACGAGTAGGCTTAAATCTTGTGGCATGAAACTTGCAATAGAAACAACAAAAAAAGGGCAGTCTTAGCCAATATGGGATCATCTCAGCAGAAGTAGATATAATAGCAGTGAGAGTCAGAAATTCCTTGGTAGATATATACCTAGCTAGATGCTTGAGAGACTGACACCAGTAAGTCTCATCCATTTGTTTACCAGTTAAGTTCTGCTAACAAGCTCTAGTTCACAGTTGGCAACCGTCTATCTAAAGCACGCTGCTCTCAACTCCTCCTGTAAATGCTGCCAACATGTACAATATTTTTCTACATGGGTTGGGGTCGAAATCTGCAATGGAAACAGTACAGTGCCAGCCATTTCCCTTGCAGGTCAATATTCTGGTGACTGTAGTAGTAGGTTTCTCTCTCCTAGAACTAACAATCAGCCCTTGAGAGAATAAAGATTGACTGTTCCCAGCCACTTCTCTCAGATAGCCTGGTCACAGAGACTCTTCAAACAACGAGCCACTGTGCCATCCATTTGCAATACAAGGGACTCCCATTAAGGCCAGAGTGATCAATGCACATATGTAAAGGGCAATCAGGCACAAATGGCAATAAGGCACCTCCTGGTATCCTGCTTTTAACCTTATCTGTACAGTAGTATTGGGATCTATGGGATTCACCTCAATTCCCTTTAGGTAGATAAGGCCCTGGGATATTCATCTGTCTTGGTGCTGTTAAGACTGACAATAGCCTGGAGTGTGCTTCATTGAGGATCTTCTTTTCATATAGGTTTTCGAGAAAGAGTTGCCATGCCAGTAATATATGGAATGACCTAAACGGGATGAGGACAGGGAACAGAGCAAGCTAGGTTCATCTCTTACATCAGCACGATGGACAGGATTGCAACAGAGGAGCCACCCACCATGGAATGCTGAAGCAAATAAAACTCTATGAGCCAAGCACCATTCCTGTTGTTCAGTCATGGGTCTCGCTGCCATCTCTTAAAGCCCCAAGGCCATATTATTGACCAGACACCATAACTACTGCATTTGTTTAAAAATTGCTTTGCTGTTATGAAATGGGGGCAAAAGAAGAGGTTACGCATCTTGCGCAGGCACTGTGGTTCTTTGAGATGTCTGTTCCTATGGGTGCGACAGTTCAGGAGTACGTGCACCTCTCAAGCCCTTGATATGCCAATGATATACAGGGCTGCACGGGCAAACCCTCAGTTCTTTCTTTATCCAAACACCCAACAAAGAACAGTCCAAAGCAGAGAGGAAGTTGGGCAAGTGGTGAAGAACCCAAAAGGATGCACATCTCAATGAACCACAGTTACTGCCCAAGGTGAGTAACCTTTTTCTTCAAGTAGCCTCCCCGTGGGAGCTCCATTTCAGGTGCCTCCCAAATAACAGGAGGAGGGAACTGCAGAATCAAGCCCAGGACTGAAGACAGTACAGCAAAACCGAGTGCCACATCAGATCTGAGGACATGGACCAAGGAGCAGTGTATAGAAAAGGTTTGCGCTGAGGCCCACACAGCAGCTTTGTATAACTCAAATACCAGAACGTTTTTGAATAAAGCTGTGGAAGTTGCCAATGATCTGGTAAAGTGTGCCGTTATCCTTTGAGGAGGTAAAGCACCAGTTGCATTATAACAAGCAACACCACACCAAGAAATCCACTCAAAAGAAATTGTGAAGAAATTGTGGACCCCTTGGATCTTTCTGCAAAGGAGACAAAACAGTACAGGTGATCTCTGAAATTGCTTGGTCCTATCCAGATAAAAGGCCAATGGCTCATTTCACAGCTAACATACAAAAGGATGTCTCACACTGAGATTTATGTGGTTTAGGGACTAACACCAGTAGATGAATAGACTAGTTAAGATGGATATATGATAGCACCTTGGGTAAAAATTTTGGATGCAGCCCATAAGGAGACCTTGTCCTTGATAAACACCGTAAATTGAGGGTCTGCCATAAAGGCCCCAATCTCCCCAACCCTGAAGGCTGACCTAATAGCTACTAGAAAGAACATCCTCATAGACAAGCGAAGCAAGGAGCGGGTTGTGATAGATACTTCATGGGACATGTGTTTGAACCTAAGTACGAGGTTGAGATCCCAAGTCAAAGTAGGATCCTTAATCTGGAAGTAATGATTCCTCAACCCTTCATAAATCTAAAGGACATAGGATGAACAATTATAGAAAATCCCTCGTGGGAAATGAAATGCTGTTATGGCTAGATGAACCTTAACAGAGCTAACTGATAAACCTGATTTCTTCAAGTCCAGCAGGAAATCCAAGATGGCTGAGAGCAGAGATGATTCAGGTATAAGGTGGTGGCAGTGACACCAGTGGTTGAACCTTTTCCATTTCTGAAGATAAGTAATTCAAATTGACTCCCTTTCTACCATTTAGGTTTACAGAAGAGTTCAGCACCCAATAAGGTACCAAAATAAGTGCTCAGATTTTCAAAATCAGCATGTGGGCTGATAAGCTCTTTTGAAAATTTGACCCTATGTGTCTACCTATCCATGCTGCGTTTTCAAAGATTATCATAAATTTCATGGCCAGAAGTGACCATAGCGATGATCTAGTCTGATCTCCTGCATAACACAGGCTATAGGATATACCTGTATTAATTTCTATTCTGAGTCCAAAAGCTATGCTCAAAGTAGCACATTATTTAGAAAAAAACATCCAAACATTATTTCAACATTTCCAGTAATGAAGAATCCCCCACAACACTTAAAGTGTTCCAGTGATTAATTACTCTCACTGTTAAAAACTTGCACCTTATTCCTCATCTGAGGCACAAATATTTCTCTGCACGCTGAATAGTTTCACGCTGCCAGTACACTTCTTGCTTTCCACCCTGTGAAATTCTAGTTTCTTTAGGGCAAGGTAGGGAGTAGAGATCACTGATTCCTTTGTGCATTGTCTCAGCTTTTTCTTGAAAGACAAAAACAGCTTTAAAAAATCTGTTAAATATTCATCGTTCAAAGCAGCATCTTTCCCAGTGCATTTTTCTTCTGGAAACCAGGGCCTGGCCAGCCACCATTTTCATTTGATGCCTCTGCACTTGCTGTACTAGCTCAATCGCATCTAAATTTTCTTCACTTGCTGATGCTCTCACTGTTCCCCAAGTCCCTAAGCTGCAAAATTAGCTCTGAGCCACGGGAATACAAGTTTGTATGCACCCGTGTTACTATCGTAACTTAAAGTCGCAGATGTGACACTTTTCCACAGTCAGAGGAGGCCAATTTAATTAATGACATTACAAAGAGTTTTCTTCATCTTTCTCCAAGTACCAGCCATCAGAACTGCCCGCTTTTTAGGACTCTCATCACAAGCAAGGCTGAAAGTTACCTCTTTACATTTTAGTAGTGTAAAATAAAAATAAACATGCAAATTGCATTAGAACTCACTTCCAGGCCTTTTGACACGGGTCAGAGCAGTGTAAAGGGGCCTTTCTGTAGATGAGAATACACCCTGCTCAGCGTCATGAATTATAGCTGCTCATTTTGCTGCATGAAATAATTTGAAACATTCAAATACTGTAAATCAACTGCAACCAGATTAAAAACAATCATCTGTCATCTCACGGATGATCCATCTTCTGCTAAATTAGATGGCATTTGCCACTTAGAAAGAAATGGATTTTTTAGGAAATTCTTGGAAAGAAATATAGAACAAAATGTAAGCCAAGCAATGAGAGCGCACATGTTACCAGGTAAAGCATGACACTCATTATTTTTACTGTTTCCTCTTTGAATCAGGTTAGTTTGGCTACACACATAAATAAAGGGAAGAAAAAGATACGGTTCTGGCAACAGAAAAACAGTGAAAGTAGAAGGAGTTTTATGAACATGAGAGGTGGATGGGTGGGTTAGAAAGACTTAAGTGGTGTACAGGACTTGTGCTTAGTGACGAAGTGTGATTATTATTGTTATTTATTATTTCTGTTAATGTAGGGTCTAGAACTCTAGTCCTGGCCAGAACCCCATTGTGGTAGGTGCTGCATAAACACACAGCAAAAAGATGGTCCCTGCAGAAAACAACTTACAATGTATCTAGTGGATAGTGCACTACACTGGGGCTCAGGAGACCTAAATTTTATTGCCAGCTCTGCCTTGTGACTTAGATAAGTCCCCTCACCGCTCCATGCCTGCTTCCACTCCCCTTATCCTTGGTCTATCTTGTCTATTTAGAGTGTAAGCCCTTTGGGACAAGTACGGTCTCCCACTGCGTGTATGTACAGAGCCCAGCACAGTGGGCTCTTGGTTTCAGTTCGGGTCCTTAGGTGTTTCCGTAAAACAATAATGGTATTGGCCCTCAGCAGAAGACTGAATTTCACCAACTGTGCTGGAATAAAGATTTCTGCCATAACAATCTGGGATCTCAAATAGATTTTTTGTTTTGCTCGTTTCTAGTGACAGTTTAACTGTGCGCTGTATGAAGTATATCAGAAAAAAATAATCATCAACCAAGTCTAATGCATGCAGCTCTTTGATTAAGGTTGGGATTTGCAGGTTAGTGAGCTCAGTAGATTAAACTAAAACGGTCAAAGTGCTCAGGATTTAATACAACAAAAGGCTCAACAAGACAGATCCTGTTCAATGTCACTTTAGTAAAACTATGCACACTGCTCTGGAGTGGGAGGCAGGGATTGATCTCAGCTAGTTCGCAGATCCAATTCCTCCACCAGTTGTCATGGTAACCACTCAGTAATCCCACATGTATTGGAGGAGAGGAGAGTTGATAGCTTGGGGGAATATCAGAACACAGATTCAGACAGGCAGGGAGCGGCAGTTTACCACAGTGCCATGCAACAAAGCAAGGAGGAAGAAATACTCTACAGGGCAACATCTGGGGAAGGGTCAGCAGGAAAACGAGGTCTATTGTCAGCAGGGAACTGCAGCTGGTGCATGCTGGGGAGATGCCAGTCCTCTCCCAAAGGTCTACTCCTTCCCCATATACATCCACCTACACGGATAGGAGTCAATTCATCCCGCATGGAGTATAGGCACCAGTCCGCTGATCACTCTCCATCTGGCTTCATGGAGGCTCTCCTGCCAATGGTAATTAAACACCAGTGGCCTTCTCCCATTTAAGCTGCACTGCCACAGGATGGAATCTGCCTTCGGGGCTCGGACATCAGAGTCAGAGCTTGCCAATGAGGTCACGTCCTGGCAAGATGGCTGCCACCAGCAGTAAGCCCAATATAGTCAACTAGAATGAAGGCGCCATTCTCTAATATGTTTCACAGCTGAACACAGCTACTGAGGGGAGGGTCTTCCTCACTGTAGCTTTGTTGAGCAAACTGGATGTTGTTCTCCTTAAAGTGAACATGCTCTAAATCATTATATTAATAACACGTCCATGCCACTGCAAAACCTCCCAAGCAACACTCGCAAGTTCGTCGTTTGTTTTTCGGTCTCCAAAAGCTCTGGTATTTCTCTAATATGCAACTCCTGTATTGGGTCTGACTCTCCGTTGCCCTGCTCCGGATGTCATCACTGACACAAGTGGAGCATGAGTTTAAATCCTTACCACTCTTATTTAGCAGTGTTTTTCTCCACTTTGCGTTGCTGTAAATGCCTAGACAAGGCACAGGACAATACTGAATCCAGCCCTCTGCGCCTGAAGATCAGTGCAACTGATCTGCTGATGAATTACAAATGTCTGGAGGATAATTAACTCCATGACTAATATTATTGTATATGAATAGGGAAGATCATTTTAATTTTGCCTCCATAAAGTTATTACTATTAATAATATGTATTCGGATAGTTCTTGGCAATCCAAAGTGAGATCACTACCTCCCTGTGTTAGGTGCTTAACTTACACATTAAGAGAAAATCCCAGCCCCACAGAGTTCACCACCTAAAAGTACAAGACAGACAAAGAGAAGGAGAAAAGAAGCATTTTAGATGGAGAATTCGCACATGCTTAATATTTTGAGCATTTCAGTAGCCTCAATGACTTCAATGGGACTGCTCGTATGCTTAGAGCTAAACATGTTCTTAAGTGTTTGCAGGTGAGGGCCAACGTCTGTTGCCACAGGTCACAGAGAATCCACGGCAGGCCAAGAAACAGAACCCAATCACCTTAGTCCCAGTCCTGTACCATAATGACAACCCCATCTCTTGTACCTAATGATTTTTATCCCCCTTGGTCTGAGAGAATATATTTTAATTTTTAAAGTGACCCTCAAATTGCAGCAGAAAATACGTTATCAACATTATCCATTTTCCCCTGTAGCAACCATAAAGCACAGTAAAGCTTCTCAGAGATATTTATAATTTGATAAGGAATACAGTTTTATGCCTCTTCTGATCATGTTCTAGACAAAAACTCTACTGCTATGAGGTGGGATCATAAAACTAATAGCCCTGCTATTTGCCACAGCAAGTATTTTCATTCTTCTGGGCAGAGTAAGCCAAGACACTTTATGGAGTGATTAAATCAGACCACAGACAATTTTAGTTAATGTAGCCACCTTTAGTTTTTTTTCTACTAAGAGAGAGATATGGATGGGTGAAATCCTGTGGGAGGAATATCTCAGAGTCCAGGGAGGATATCCGAAGAGAACAGAGGAGGCAAAAACGTTGTGTGCAAAATCCCTTCATTGTTACAAACTGCAATGTAGCTGGAGCAAGTTACTCCAATAACCCTGTCCTGCAACACACACACAATCATGAACAAATGCTACTCTGGACTTTATGCATTGACAAATTGAGCACATGTTGAATCAAGACCTGATCCTTCAGTCAAAAGAACTGAATCTTTTATCTTGAGTAAATACCTGAAAAAAGGGCAGGGAAAACCAAACCAAACATTCTCCTTTTCTACCTCATGACACTGGTTTTAAGTAGGGCTGATCAAAATTTTCTGAGGGAAAAATTTTATTTCGGCAGATTTTTCAATAGTGAAAAATAAAAATCAGTATTTTGGTTTGGGTTAACGTTAATCTCTGCCTCTACCAGAGTGGCCATGGTGCCCCGTGGGAGTTTTAGTTCTGGATCCTTCATGCCACAGTTCTACCTTCCATGGCTGGACTACATCTTCCATCACACAGAAGTCTCTCCCTGCAGCTAACTTGCCACAGGATATCCTGGGAATTCTGCATGGGATGGAGATTGCATTTTTCAGTCAGCTCTAGTTAAAAGCAAAAGGGGGGGAAATACATTTTATATCCTATTCTCTTTTTGTCTTTCCAAACAGGCCAATTATTGGCAGAAAGAAAAACAACGTTGACATGTTAATTTAAGTACATTTTCTTAACTGACATAGGAAGGCATTTTCAAAAGCACTGGTTTGACTTCGTTCCCATGGAATTCACTGGTAAAACTTCCACTGACATCAACGGGCGCTGAGTTAGGCCAATGCTGAGCACCTTGGAAAACGCCACCAACAAAGAATGACCCCTTTTTGTTAAACTTGTTCTCAGGGTTGACTAACTTCTGATTAAGGAATATACCTTTTCCTAAAGTTCTTAAGCATCAAGGTAACAGGCACCAAAGAAAGAGCATCGTCAGATCCAACATGGCAAACAAGCCAGATCTTTTCTGCTCTGTGATATCAGGTGCATGTGCCTTGCTCAGAGTTCACTGGTTTGTACACTACTAATGAGGAAAGCAGCTGTAACAATAGGTGAAAGATCATGTCAAAATCAATTCTGTCTAATCTGCTGCTTTGCTACATCGCTGTAAATTAAAAGATCCCATGGATACAGTAGCTCTGATCTTGTTGACAGAAGCTCTGAAGACTGTCATACACAGCCTTTTCTAACCTATGGATTCTTTCATTACAGGACTAAGAGGAAAAAAGGCAACCTGAGGATAAGCAGGAGAAGACACAGGATCAAGAGTCCCCCTCTCCCGCCAAAGGTGACTAGCAATTTTAGGAGCCTCACTTTTTGGATCCCGAACTATAAATACCTTACTGAGATCTGATATTCGGGGGGAAATGTTCAGCACTTTCTAAAAATCAAAGCCCTTTACCTTAATATTATTTCTTGTGCTACTCCATCAAATGGGGTCTGTGCTACAAGTCCTCGCCCTCCAAAGCGCTTTGTTCAATACCATATCCTCTATCACACCATATGTTAACATTTCTTCCTTTATGACATCCCACAACTTCTTAAATCAGCCTCCATGTCTTTTTCCCTCAGTCTTAATCTGTGGGACTGCCTTACCCGCATTGTTGTCAGGACTGCACTTTACGTGGCCAAACTACCTGAGCTAACTCTTCTTTTGTGTTTGTTTATAAATGTTACTTTGAGCATTCTTCTGACTCATTCCTCATGTAGTCTGTCTTATACCACTCAGCCATCCCAAAACTCTCATTTCTGCAGAAAAGTCATTTGCTCGTGTTTCTTCTTTGGTGCATAATACTCAGCACCATACATTCAAACTGCAAGGACCCCTGTTTTATAGGCTTTCCCTTTTAGGCTTATCTATGTCCTTCTGTCACATACTATGCCATACTTTTCTCTCTCTGTTTGCTCCAGGCATTTATTACCCTGGCTCTAATTTCATCCTCCATTTCCCTATTATTAATTATTATAGTGTTGAAGAGCCTCAGTCATGGAGCAGGATCCAACTGTGCTAGGTACTGAACAAACACAGAACAAAAGGACAGTCCTTGCTCCAAAGAGATTAGAATCTAGCATCTCAAACTGAACACCTACAAACACTAGCCACTCCAGAACGTACTGCCTACCGCCATTTTTGTCCCTCTAAATGTGTTTGCCTTTGTCAATAGACAGTGGTTTTCCTGGGCTTTGTGTAGATTCAAGATGTACCATTCCATCCACTTGTCCCTTTAATTCAATTCAGAGACTCTCGTACCTGATTTACTAAACCCAGCATAAGAATAGTCAGAACAATTTCTCCTTAACATTGCCATACAATAACTGGCTCACACACAACCACCACTAACTCAAACAATTGCCTACAAGTTCCCTCTAAACATCTTTCCTTTTATAGACGGACTGCAATTCCCCTTTATAGCTGCCCTCATTAAGGGGGAAAATGTGAAAAGCTGTGCTATTGAATATCCAATTCCAACAATACTGCCTCACTAGCAGAGTATAATTGGGGATGATTAATCAATTATTTACTTAGTAGGCATCTTTTTCCCCATCCTTTAAATCATATTTAATATCAATCCATTATTCTCCATTATCAGCAGTGAGCCAAAGCTCTTTATATATTGTTTGGCTAGGAGAGGATTTCACACTTCTTCCATCAAAGTCCTTAAGTGCTCCATGTATATTTCACAGACGTGCTGGCCCTGATAAGCTGTGGTTCATATACTGACTCCAGAGAGAGCTCTATATACTCTAATAGTTTAGCTTCATATCCGGGGCCATTTCTGGCCAAGCACAAAGTGCCAAAAATCAATACTTCATTTAACTTGAAAATTAATCTTTCACATCTAGTGGGACTTAAGCAATCCCTGGGAGCTGACTATTATTATTTATTTAACTGCATGTTTGAAAGAAAAAAACACCTCAAAGCATCATTTAAATAATATAGATTCATACTGTAAACCTTACCTAATATAAAAGCTTTCCTCCCTTGAGTTACACTTCACAGGAAACATACACCACAATTTAACAGGAATTGTAACAACATAATCCCACTAAAATATAGTGTATGCTGCCTAAAAACAAATTAAGGGTGAAAAATTCCTGATAGATTCATAGTGAAATTTGGAGCTATGTGACTAAAAAGCTGCTCTCAAGGTGATTTTCTTTCATACATGCATTATTTAATGGAACAATACTAAATAATTAGTTTTCATCATCATGTGTAATGAGGCAAGGCCCACAAGCCACATTCAGAGATCTCCTCACTATGCTAGGTAACGTACAGACACAACAAAGACACCGTGCCCCTGTCTCCAAGAGCTTGGTCCACTCAAAGCAGAGAAAGACTACCTGAGTGTGTTACACATGATGTCTCAACAGTAACTATTTGGAGGTGTGGGCCATTCAGTCAGCTCTTCAGAGTAAACAGTGCTGAATTTGACTGCACTCTTCTGGCAGCAATGGGAGTTTTTACTTAGACATGAAATGATACCCATCTACGGGAGAGCCTTTTCATTCCGAGAATTAGTTGATGCAGTGGAGTGAGGCAGAGCTGGAAGAAGGTCGCCTGCTTTTCATTCATACCACATTCTTAAACCTGACCCTCCTACATTCTAAAGAAGGTTTCCAATTTTGTTTGTTTGTTTATAATGGAGATATTCCTATCTCCTAGAACTGGATGACCCTTCGGGGTCACTTCGAGTCCAGCCCCCTGCCTTCACTAGCAGGACCAAGTACTGATTTTGCCCCAGATTCCTAAGTTGCCCCCTCAAGGACTGAACTCACAACCCTGGGTTTAGCAGGCCAATGCTCAAACCACTGAGCTATCCCCACCAACAGCACTCAAAACCGATTACGAAGAGCTATTTTTATAAAGGTTCTGTGGCAAAGATCAGGAGGAAGAATTCTTAGCCACATGGTAATGGTCTTACACAGAGAGGGCATTTATAGCCGTTACTACATGTGGCACCCACTGACAGTCTCCTTGCACCACAGAGGAGCCCATCCTGAATGCTTCACGCTACATATGCAACACTTTATTCTATATCACAATCAAGCTTTGGTTGTTATTGCAGGGAAACTGGGATAGTTAAGGGTGGAGGATGCTAAAGATACTAGTGACTATCTTTCAGTACAGCCACAGGGAGAGCGTTGTACGCAGTACTGTCAGCAATAATGAAATGGAAAGATAACCCTGGGTACGATTATCCTAGATAACCCCTTCATTCACTCTCTGTACACATTTAACTCCAGGCAATGAATGTTTGCTCCTACTTGCACTTCTAAAGCTCTGTGCAGTACATTGTGTGCATCAGGGAAACTGACGGCAGTATAAACATAAAAGGGAAGGAGGTAGCATGGATGGGATTGAGACCTGCAACATACTTTCCCCACAATGTGGAGAAGACATGGAGCTAAGCTAAGAGGTGGATGCCTTGTGCAGAGGGCACAGCTGGGGCTTCTGCTCCCAATGTCATAGATTTTAAAGCCACAAAGGGCCATTGTGACTATCTAGTCTGACCTCCTGCATCATATCTCAGAATGAATCTAATTAACCACGTGTTTTTAAGATGTTATTCTCTCTGGCATATGGCAAACCAAAGCATTCCTTAATGTGCACAGAGTGAATCTGACAGTGAGACTTATTTGGTATGTCAGAGCAACACATAAGAAAAACCTGTATTTTATTGAAACTGATATTAAAATTAGAAAAAAGTATTTTAAAAATGTGGAATGGCAAAACTGCCAGATTACTGCCCTGGCAGTCAAACTACATATGTTAATCACACATACACATTAAGAGGCTAGGAGTAGGGTGACCAGATATCCCAATTTTATAGGGACAGTCTCGATTTTGAGGTCTTTTTCTTATATAGGCTCCTATTACCCCCCACCCCCATACCGATTTTTCACACTTGCTGACTGGTCACCTTAGCTAGGAGTGACAAGAGTTATCAGACGTAAGAAGTTATTTTCATTGAGGGAGCCACCAAGTGGCGATGGTACGGATTATTGTATTTTTCATGTATGTGAGCAGTGTACAGTCTGAAGAAATGTTGTATTGTTATTAGTGTTGTTATGTGGGTTATTTTGGGGGAAGCTGTTGCAAAAAACAAGAAAGAGTCTGCTCTGTCTTAATCTCTCTAATGAGCGTGAGTTGCTTCCTAGGAGCTTGGCCTCGGTGTGTTGGCTGAGATTTGTGGAAGAGGGGACTGACTGCCTGTTTGTTGTTGGTGATCACCTTTGTTCAAGGACTGGTGTACAGGGTGGGATTAAAACAAGTTACACTATGAAAAAGACCATTCTGCATCACTGTTTCTCCACCAGCTAGAAACTAACCTGCAAGGTTTCAAAAATTTCCTATCCCTTTGCAGAAGGGAAACATTCCACTAGGGTACTGAGTTGAAACAGCTGTAGACTCTTTGAAAAATAGCAACATACAAGAATCTGATATTCTGGTTGACCCCATCTGGAACCTAGCATCGCCTGCTGTGGTTTTGGAGGGCCTTGACTAATATGGCTTTTTTCTGATGATTTTGGGCCACAATCTGAATCAGTGCAGTCAAGACCTGAATGGGACTTATCCACACAGTGTGCATTGTAGTCTGCCATATACCTGCAAGACAGAAAGTTCTCCGATGCACTTCCCCATCCCCACAGAGGAACATCCCCCGCCCCGTCCGAGTTAAAGTTAGCATTAGAAGCTAAGACGATGTACATGTGTGGGTTTTTTGCTTTTCGCTGATGAATACAATTTGGATGTTTCATTTGCATTTTCTTGTGCCCTCCTCCTCCTCCCCTCAAGCTTTGTTGACTGCTCTCCTTCTGGTGTCTTCAGGACATGGGAAGAACGATGCAGTCTGGGAACTGTCCCAACTCTGTCCTGTTAACTTGACTGCACATATTTTTCAAGTGCTTGATTGGCAGCAAAGCAACCTTTCATCTGAAGAGCATTTCAGATTAAGGAAATGCCTTTAAAAAAAGTTTAATTCCCCTACAGTGATTTCCTTTTAAAGTTCTAATTAATTGGGCACAGTAATGAAACCTGTTAACTGGAGTGTTTTATTAAAACCTTTTTGAGCGACAGAAGGACCTAATAATGAATCTACAACAGTCCAGTATCAAGGCTGAAAAGAATTAGGAAACCTCCATAAGAAATTATTTTGAGAGCTGTCAACTCTTCTGTTAGAGCAGCACTGCCACACCAATATTTGGTGCTTAATGCTCACAAAATGTCAGGCTAACTAGTAATTAAGGTTTGCACACAGTGCTGTTTTGCTCATTATTTGATGGCCAGAGAAGTAATGCAATGCATAGCCCGTTGGGAAAACCTCCCAATGAAAAGCAGCTTACAATAGTTTTAATTTGAAAATAACCCACTGCTGCTAGTTACTTAATGATTTTCTTTAACCATAAGCAAACAGTTGGCTTTCCAGGTAATTTAGCAACCATCCAACCATCCAACATAAAAGTTACACTCATTTTCCTGTTTGTTGGAATTCATTTTAATGAACCTACAGGACAGATCATTCCATAGCAGGGTTTCTTCTTTAGCCAAGCATATTCTGAATATTTTCTCTAGTGACAGCACTAACTATTTAGCATGATTAGCTGTTTGACTGCCCATTAACGTTTGCAGCATCTCACTCATCTGAATCCCACTGAATGTGGGTCTGGATGTGTACCGTAGATGCGAGGGTACACTGGGAATGAGAGCATTCCATAAGCAACTACTCATGCTCTCATTTCTCTCTTCTCATAAGAGAATGCAGAAATCTAATTGGTTCATTATTATTGTTTTGCTGTCAAACAAAGCTGGCTCTGCTTGTCACTGACACACAGGGGAAGCCACAGTCCCTGCTCCAAAAAGAATACAATCGAAAGACATTATTATCAAATTCCTTTAACATCACAAATTAAACATATTGCAGGGACTCATCCAGGAAGGTTTCTCATCTGGATTATTAGAAAAGAGTTTGCCTTTTTCACCCACAATCTGGGATAAAAACCTTTTCCTCTAAATAACTGCTCATCTCAATGAATGCTTTTTGGGTCTTCGATCCAGTCTGCGAGGAATCAAGTGTTCAATCCTGCAAAGTGCTGAGAAGTCAGACCCCGATACAGCAAATCATATGTCCTTAACTTCAAGCATGTGGGAAAATCTGTTGCCTTCAATGGGACTCTTACATGCTTAAAAATAAGCACATGCTTAAGCGCTTTGCTGGATCGGATCAGAACACTCAGTACCATGCCCTTACATGATCTAAGGGAGATTTAAGGCTCAATTCTGCCAATCAACTGGTTCACATCCAATTATCCAAGGTACACAGCCTTGCCACAGAGCAAAGTGCACGCCGTTGGCCCTTGCATATACCGGGGCCGCTGCCTACGTCAAAATACATTATCTGCTGCCAGTGGAAACAACCACTTGACAACCTCGAAGACTTGCAATCATCCCCATCAGGTTTGAAAGAACCTGACTTCCCAGTGTGAATATGATGCATATTTAAGTACCAGTGGGCTCCCAGGGAAGACTGCCCATGTTAAAAATACCAAGATGCCATCTTATCGTTGTCCAGAAGGCTTCTCAAAGCAATTTTAATAATTCATCTTAATTGGTCTTTCCTGCTAATCAGTAACAATGCCGGCAAACCAAACAGTGCAATCAAAAGGAATATGGAGTCACTGATTTTATATAGTCCCATATAAAACAGGCTATTAACTGTACTTGATTATCGTTGGGAAGCACAGGTATAGAAATATATCATGTTGAAGGCACTACAGGATATTCTACTTTCCCTGGTAAGAGAGATGCTGCAAGAGCATTTTTATGCCTGATTTAAACTACAGTTACACAGAATATAATCAGAGCCATCTTTTAGAAAACAGGAGGAGGACATGATATACACTACATTATTTCAAAAGAAAGATATCCAGCCAAGTCTTGTGTAATCCCAGAGGGCCAAACCGTTCCTGGACTAACTAGACTGAAGTCAGTGGCATTACCCCAGCAATGAATTTGGCCCAGAATGTCTAACAGCTGTATCTGCACATAGAGATACTCTAGCCTGGTTCACTTTCAACATCCTGGTGCACAGGTAGCACTGCATCAGTATTACTGATATAACCCCCCTGATTTCAAGAGTTTATCACTTGGCTATAAAAATTCACCCTGAGCAGAATCTTGTCATATAAGCTATTTGGCCCTGCAGTGTTCAGGAAGTCAACTGAGTAAGAGCAGCATTAGCAAAGGAAGGATTGCATGGCAGAGGAACTGGGCCTGGGGAAATTATTTTTGCTGACTGTGATAGGTGGGTAGGGGTAGCCAGGGAAGTGTGTCAAGCATACTAGCCTTGGCATATCTCTAGCCATATGCACTGGCCAATAATGTTCCTTCTAGAGACCTTGTCTGACCGTCATTAGTCAAATTAGGATTTGTGAAGTGAAGTATCCAAGTTGGATGCAGTCACGAATGAACACACAGACATTGGCCGCCAATGCAACATTCAGGAAGCAGAACTTCCAAAAAGTGATCTGTAAGCATTCATCAACGGTACTGCAACCAGAAATATACTGATTGCTATCAGGGAGCCAGACAAAATGAGACATGTTTAATACCAAGCCCAGATAACACATAAAAATTGAGTGCTAGGAGGTTTATATTCAACTTCTGCCCAACAAATGGAAATTCCTGAGTGTGCCTTACATCTAATATTGCATCATTAAATGTTTCCAATTCTTCTCACTGTAGTATGCCAATAATAAATATAATTCCTTACCTTTATATTGGGATGTCAGTCAGATGCAAGTTATTTATTCCACCAAGAGACAATGCAGGGAAATCACATTGGAAGACGGTGAAAGAAAGGAGAGAAGAAAAGAAGAGAAATGTATTAGTTTTGGAGGGAAGGGTGAAATATTTTCATTAATGTTAACCGATTTAAAAGAGCATCTCAATAACAAACATAGCAAAGCCTGTTACAATTACACAGGCTCCTGACATTAACAACTTGCTTAAGTTGTGTTTTATGGCAGATATCTGTGCATTCAGGAAATGACTGATTTATTTCCATCTGTCGATCTTCCTCTCTCCCTCTATGCACCACCAATTACGTGAATGGTGACCAAGCACAACACAGGATAACTAGTTAAGCTCTTATGTTTTGTCAGATCCCATCACTTTCAAGGAGTTCTCTCGATAGTGCCAGTTTATCAGATCATTATTACCTGTACTCCAGTATCATCCAGAGGCCTTAGTCAGGACCAAGGCTCTATTTTGCTAAGCACTGAACAAATATAGAAGTGACCTATGTCCCAGGGAGTTCACAATCTCAGCTAGGAATCTCTAAACCCACTGCTGAATTCAGCTTGATTTCCAGATTTGACGAAAGCCATCTTTGCTCTCAGGAAGTAACCCACAACAATTCCGCTATAATCAGCAATGGAGTAGATTTCCACACACCAACCCGCTGGACTATGATGCAGCAGTTGCATGCTCTAAGATGCTTCCAGTGAGAAACACTGAGTAACCACAGAAATCAATCACTATGGCTTTGCAAAATGGTGATGTCGCCTCATTTTTTTAAAAAAGAAATACAATCTTATGTAATCTATTGCATAAGAGCCGGCATTCTGGGAACTGGATCGCAATTCACAAGGCACCAGAAATAGGAAACAAATGTTTGCAGACTTTTGCAGCTGAGAAAGGAAGGCAGCATGGTTAGGACTCCATGGGTTTCTGACCATCTCCACCACTAAGCTACTGTGTGACCTCAGATAAGTCACTTAACCGGGTACCCTCAGTTCCCTCAATCTATAAAATGAAAGTGACAATACAAGGCACTCACATGCCGCATCATCAAAACTTAGAGGAACTGCACAGAAAATGCAGGGAAAAGACACATCTGTGGTAACCACTGTGATTTCCAGATGGTGCCTAGTACAGTAAGTGCACAAAGGTGAGAATACCAGCAGCCTCTCCCCTCTCACTACGCACACACAGACAGACACTGGCACGGGTTGTAATGCTGCATCAGAAGGGAAGACATTCAAAGTGGCAGTGCTCCTTGAAGGTCTAGGAACTGCTGTGCCCCTCTGTAGTACTCTGTGTCCTTTGGAAATGCCCCGGGGCACTTCAAGGCTGCACAGTAATGAAAAGCCACTGCAAAGCCAAAGGCAATGGCACTTACTAAGAGGACAAAGGCAGTTTTACAACAGAAAAGGCATTGCAGTAAAGAACAGAAATGTAGAGACGGTCCCAGACTATGACTGGCCACTAGTAAGAATTCCTTCATTTGTTTGCTTTTGAGATTTTCTGCCTTGAAAGCTATTTCTCCCTCCTGTTGCACCTGAGGAAAACCAGAGAAGATGACCCAAACTGGCTCACAGAATCCAGCTTAAAGACAGATACACTGAAGACTAGTCAATTGCTAAGAAGGAAAAGTTCAAGAGGAGTTAATTTGGCACGTAGCATCATTTTACGATGACATTTTCCTATTTCTTTAATTGTTCTTCCTCTACCCTGTGCAAAAGGCCCGAAAAAGCAACAGGTGTAACTGACAACAACGTGATTATACTGAAGACACTAGAAACAAGCTAAGAAGGACAATACACAATCTTCTCTAACGTCTCTCATTTACAGTAATTGTAGGTGCCATTTACCATGATCTCAAGAAGCCTAGATCAGAGAAGTGAGTTTGTGAGAGTGGAGGGGTGGGTGCCCCCATCTTAAAGTAGAATATTTCAGTAGTTTGCGATGGGATATTTTTATGGGAAACTGCTTCCTCAGAATTTTAAGATGTATCAGAGTAATCAACAACCAAGGCCTTGACAACCAGCAGGGACAGCTATTATATATAGCAGAAGGAAAGGAGGAAATATATAACTTAGGCTGTAAGCGCTCTCTGGAGCGGGGGAAATCTTTTTGTTCTGCATCTGTAGAGAGCCTAGCACGATGGGGTCCTGGTCCATGACTTGGGCTCACAAATGCTACCACAATAATATAATAAAAAAGAGAAACTGCTGGCAGTATTAGAGTGGGAGAGGTTATTTTGTCCCTTAGATAGCTAACTTAGTCACTTTGCAAGCAGTCCCATACACATCATGAATACGTGGGTGGTAGCACCATTTATGCATTAACAGAGATTTCAAAAGTTTTGAGGGAAAAAACCACACACACACACACTTACACACACAATGAGCTAGATTGGTGCCTATACAACTTGGGGGAGTTAATAGGCTTCACTCCAGCCACATTTCTGAAAAGAGCAATAGCGTGAAGCATTTTCATTAAATATTATTTTATTGCAGTGTACCAATTTAAGCAAGGTTTTAGGAGGATTTCTCCCTGTTGACACCTATTCAGATGATGTTGTAATACCATCTTCTTCACGTTTCAGTAAGTGCAACTATATTCCAGGACAAACAAGATCCCAAATGTAGTAGTTTTTCAGCCATTCCAAACTGTTAGAGAACACTGGACAAATCCAATGTAATCATACAAGTAGCCAGAAGAATATTCACATGAGTAAAGCAAATGGGACTTGCTATGTATAAAAAACTTTAAGGACTGGACTTTGATACATATATTTGCAGGGCTTGCAACTATTAAAATATTATTAATGCATCAGCTGTGATCTCACCTGCAATTCGTACTTTTTTAGATTCTTAGTTCTGCTTAGTGGACAGCTGCAGAAATCACAGAAAAGCACCTCACAGTATATGAATATTGGCTTGAGCATGTGATGGAGCCAGGACCCCTTTAGCAGCCGCACTGTGTATAAAAGCTACTAGTTTCCCAGTGGAAATGAACATCTCCCAACCTCTCCTGTTTGTGTTTCATTGCCTCTGTTCTGGCTCCTCTAGTTCCTGCCTCGGTGTTAATGCCAAACCCTTATCTCACCTCCTCCGCATCTGATGGGGTGGGAAAAGCTTCCTCCATCCTGAGTCTTTATGAGAGGAGCCAGGAATGATGGCAGCAGAAAACAATTCTCCCTAAGAGGCCACTGGCCTGGAAATAATTTAACAGCTTTCAAAACAGGATGACAGTGTTGTCACACTGATTAAATGAATGGCAGAGAAGCATGCTGGCAAATGCAACCAGCCAAATTCCTCTCTGGAGAAACTCCCTGGTCATCTGTCGGGTGGCATCAGGGACAGGCTTGACTCAATAGGCCTGGCTTGTTGAAAAAAGTAGCAATTTTCTGGGCTTGCAAGCTATAGTTTAAGTTTAACTTGAAATATGCCCCTCAACTCTCTCTTTGGGGGCCATTAATACCCATCCCAGAGTCCATGGAACTCAGCACATAATGGACTAGACATATCACTAACTTCATCTGTCCACACTGGATCGGGGCGACCCAGACACCAGCTAGTGCAGAGATTCTCTCACACAGCCAATCAGTCCATTCCTCAGTTCGCTCTGTTAGAGTTTCACAAAGTCCCTGTGGTGGGAGATCTCTGCCAGTCCCAGGGCTGGACACTACAGAGATCTTCCTCGCAAGCTCCACTGCTGGCTGTAGCTCAAGAGCCTGCCTGGTGTCCTAAACTGGGGGCTGAGGAAGAAGGAGAGCAGCTGCAGTGGGCCAAAAGAAACCTTGGAAGGGAGAGATGTCCCGATCCTTCCATCCCCCCGTCCTGTCTAGCCTAGGAGATCTCGATAGAAGAGAAGACAAACTTCTGCCCAAGCACTCAGTAGGCTTTCTTAGAGACAGAGTTTAGAAAGGTCATGGCAGAAGGTTCAGCTGGAGCACATGCAGGGGCTATCCTGGCCTCATCTCCCTCTGGGTCTCCCCTTCCGGTATTGTAGAGGTCGGGCTGCAGATCACTGCCCCACAGACCATAGGGAGGGTGCCCTCAAAAGATCACTCATCTCAGGAAGAGGAAGAGAGGGACCTATTAGGCAGCACAAAATTGCAGATTCCACTACATCTGCACCTCAAGAGTTCTTGCTCCTGCCCCATCCTGCCAGGTCCTTCTTAGGAGCCATGGAGCCTGTGCAGGGGGAGTGCTGGGTGCAAAGCTTCAAACATCTGGCCGGCTGACAAGCGGAGTTAGCGGCCCATGCTCCTGAAGGCAAGAGCCCACAAGCTGCAGTCTGCATTTCATAACATTCCATAACAGGAATCTCAGCAAGAGGGACAGGCCAAAATATGTAACCTCATAGCCCTGCTGCCTAAAGGCAGGGCTTTTGGCAGTGATCACCACTGGCGTAATTCTGCTCCCAAAGGAATCAAGGGCATCTTGACCACGGACTTCAATGGGAGCAGAGTTAAGCCAATGCTGAGCGGTTTCTAAAATTCCACCCTACATGTGTTGTTAAACATTCCCCTGGTGCTAGTGAACAAAGCAGAACCAGCTCCTACCATGGACACACCAGGGAACTGGACACAGGGGACTGGACCCTGCCAACATGGTGGATAATTCTATTTGTCCTCTGGAATTCAGTGACTCACTCAACATACTGGTGTCTTCTGAAATATTGCTGTAATTGGTGGTTTGGCTATGACAATATAGAAACTCACGTGCTAACTGGAAGACCTTTTGCAACTACATCACTTTCACCTTCAGAATTCCAGAGACCATCAGAACCATTAGCATCATTAAAAAATCCATGCCTTGAATACAGCGTAAAGCATTAATATAATCAACACAAGAAACTGAAAGATTAGGCAGAATAACATGCTAAGGCACTGGCCTATTTGCTTAACAAGTACAGGACTGAAAAGTGCCTCAAGGCAAAGGTGAAGTTAGTTTGTTTACTGCATCCTCTGTGGCACAGTGTTTTCAATTGCACAGTCATGTCAGAGAGATGTGACGAGCTACGAGCGATAAATTTCTGTCCTCTTCTAGCCTTCACAATGCAAGCCTAATCAGACTCCTCTTCAGAAGCCACTTTAATGGGGAAAAA
This sequence comes from Gopherus flavomarginatus, assembly GCF_025201925.1. NCBI lineage: Eukaryota > Metazoa > Chordata > Testudines > Testudinidae > Gopherus > Gopherus flavomarginatus. The sequence continues at coordinate 24,849,233 of NC_066629.1, read as the reverse complement.
AGCTCAGAAAGGTGCAGTCCTCAGGAAAAATAATCAATTCAATGTAGAATATTTAAACTTGTATTTGCAATGCAGCTGTGACTGATAGGATAGGTCTCTAAGCTAACTGCCAGGAGGCAGGAAAATGTAATATATCTATTCATGACTAGAAAGTATCCAGGAAACTCAACAGGAATCCACCCCAGCAAATATAAAAACCTAATTTATGTTCAAGGACATAGCAAATGGCTTTGTATAAGTTATACATAGAAAACTGCAGAATCGACAGCACTAAAGGAACCACAGTTGCACTTCCAACAAGATCAATCCTGGTTTCCAATAACAACATGATAATGGATGGTTCCTCTGGAAATTTACTGACACTGCAAACCTTCAGGCTCCTCTTCAAAGAAATGGCTCTTCCAGGCAACGTGAATGTGGAAGGAGAAGCTCAGTGGCAGTGGGCTAGACCCACAAACGCACTCAAGCCACAGCCATAGAATCACAGAAATGTAGGACTGGAAGGGACCTCATAAGGTCCTCAACTCCAGCCCCCTGCACTGATGCAAGATCAAGTAAACCTAGACCACTCCTGACAGGTGTTTGTCCAACCTGTTCTTAAAACTCCACTGACATGTCTTCCACAACCACCCTTGGGAATCAATTCCAGAACTTTACTGCCTTTACAGATAGAAAATCTCTCTTAGTATCTAACCTAAATCTCCCTTGCTGCAGATTAAGCCCATTACTTCTTGTCATTGACCACTGAGAGAGGAGAAAGAAATTGCAATGAACACAGAACATCCTTGCTCAAGGAGCTAAATACGCTTCCCTGTCTGTTCACCTCAGTCCCTATTACCCACACATAGTCTGTTACATAAAAATGGCTGAATGCGCTGAACACTGTCTGAGAGGTGGTCGCAGTGAAGCCAAGCAGGTTTCTATATGATTCTCCCGGAGGTGATTCACCCCTATGAATGGTCTCGTGTGTGTCACTGAAAGAGCTACTTTCATGCTCTTTAGACTGTGAGCTCCTTGGGGGAGGAACAGTCCCTTTTCAAATGTCTGGAAAGTATCTTGCACATTGCGTATGCTACTGTGAAACAATGAATGGTGAAATAATTATCCTCAAGGTGGCTGCTGCCTGGGATCAATCTCAGGGGCCAAAATTATCCAAATCACAACTACCAAAATGGATTTTTAAACTTGATTCAGAGCAAGATGGTAATTAAAAAAAACAACCTATTTAAGCTTCACAATCCCAAATCCAGTTTCACCATGCAAATCAATCAATCAGCAAGTGGGTCAGCTCACTTTTCTGTTACACTGTACTTAGGGAGGCATTTTTTCCATAATTAATCTCTCCACAGTTTAAAAGTACACTGGTCTCCAATTTTACTTTTAGTTGGGATAGTTGTGTCCAATGGGAATTTTCAACCCAGCATCCTCCCTCCCTCCCTCAACAAAAGGCAATGCTATTTCTCCCTGGGCACTGGTAATCTTTGCCTCTGATCTTGTTATATTTCTCTTTCAATTATCTCTACCTCATGTAAGGCAGAGGAAAAATGAGTTAACTGAACATTTGCGCTTAAAAATATTAAGGGATCGGCAGCACTGAGACCTGAATCTCACTGGATTGCTACAAAAAGGGTTTCATACTGTGCCTTGCAACTTAAAGTCATGTGATCAACTCGGAATTCTGGGCCTGAATCTTAGTTACCTGGGCTTAGATCTTCAGAGGTACTTAGATACCTAATTCCTGTTGATTTCCAGGGGAATTAGGCTTCTAAATATCTTTGAGGACTGGGCCTCGGTTCCTATGCTTGGCATGGGAACGGAGAACAATAGCCACACTTAAATCAAGCTTTTGAGCTTTTCGTATTCTGGGTCTATGTAAATGACTGCCATTTTTAGTGTAAATTTAAGGAGCCTTAAGGCTGCTCCTGCTCAAACTCAAACTCTCTGCATCCCAAGGCCCCCGGGAAATAAGAAATAACTGAAGTACATTGCACTCTGGATACAACCCCAATCTGTCCCTTATCCAAGGAACTGGGAGAAGGGTGGGAGTACTGTGCCAACTCTGCACTGGCAAGGAGCCCCCTGCACAGGGGTAACCATAGGGGCCATTTCTTTCCAATTTAAGGCCCTATTACACTGCCAAAATGACACAAAGGGGTCTTAGCCAAGCTGAGAATCAATTAAGCTACAGCAAGCTACATTCAGCTACAGAAGCCATTGGTTTTAGCATTTAACAGTTACTGCAGAGTTAAGAAAGAAACCAATCCTTAATAGCTGTGCAGAAGATAGATCTCGCCATCACACCGCACGCATGGATACATGGAAGAATTAGTTTAATAAGCTTCTCTCAAATGGTTTCATTCTTGTCTTTTTATTTCCCAAAATTAACCTGGCTCACAAGGGGACAGTTTCACTTTTTATTTTATTTTTTAAAACCTTCAAAGAAAAATTGCACATGTTCCAGTTCCTGGTGTTAATCCACATACTGTTCTTCCATGACCCATCTTGTCTTTTTTGGGAAGATGGAAACATTACAGCCTGTGATCATCAAGACAAATTAAAGAAGCATTTTTTTTCCTGGAAGTTGCAACCAAGTTCAAAAGATTAACAGAGGCCTGTTGGTAACAGCTTGTAAGGATTCATGGTGGACATAAGGACTGAATTTCTGTCTTATTTGAGTGACCATCTGCTGATGGAAAGAGGTAGATCAGGTCAGCCCTTCTGGGCCCACTTTTTGATTGATCTGTAGACAATAATCTACTCTTGGCACTTAAACTAGATGGAGCGTTGTGTATCCCAAATGCCCATCAGTCCATAAAGATGATAAGATCACAGGAAAGAAGCTTTTTATTTTTGCTATTGCACACGCATGATATTACTAAACTCTTCAGTATGATAAATCCAAGGCAGGGATGCAGAGCAACTCTGAGGCCTAGACCTCTTATTTACCCTGTCTGCTTTGGTGACTGGAACATAGAAAAGGCAGTAAAAGCTGAATGGACTAGATTTGACCAAGTGATGGACTCAAACCAGTGAAAAGATAATCCTCGGAGAGAGGTCTAGTTTTTTTACATTTAATCTGGACCTCCTACACAGTTCATCTGCACAGACCAATCCACTGGTGCATTAGGAAAACTCAAACAGAACTAAGAAGTGGTTACATTTGCTCATTTATGACTGCGATCAGATTCACTTAACAATCTTCACAGCAGAAAGGAAGAGGCTCTCGGTATGGTTAGAGTGACTTCAGTTACAGTGTTGGCTGCAGGCATCAAACGCTCCACATATATAATTGATACCACATACGTGCAACAACCCATAAAATATGAATTCTTTGCTCCAGCAATTTTCAGTAGGAAGAAAACAACAGAAGAAAGATTATAAGTGATGAAAATTGAGGCCCAGCTATGGCTAATGTTGCACCAAGATCAGACACTGTCTTGAAGCAGCAAGAGGTTTATAAGAAAACCCTCTGCGGCCCTCTTTAAAACCATTGCAACCCCACTGCAGTGACCCACCAGAATTTAGGGCCACAGTGGTAACACTATCATTTTGATTTTTTCCACATTTCCTTCCTCACCCTCGCCCTCGCCCTCTCTCTCTCTCTCACACACACACACACATACACGTATGTTATGTCTCCACTTCTATTGTCGCCCTTCCAGAACTGACATCAGAGGATGGTGCTATCTGAGCAATTTGACATGTGAAGTTCAGAGCCTGTCAGGAACAAGACCCCTCTGTGTGTCTTGTGGAGAACACCAGTACATTTAATGCTGGCTCTCTCTCAAGTAGGCTATTGTTACTCCCTGTGCTACTCCAAGCCCTTTCTAGAATGCAGCGCTTGTTTCCATAGTAATGTCAATCGTGCCAACCCTTCATAGATTTGGGAAGAAAGAATGGCTCGGCCTCATCTAAACTTTATCTCTTCAGCATAATAAAATCAGTATGAGGAATGAGTCTAAGTATTTTGATTACTGCAGTGATGCAAGAGGCCTGTGGTGCTCATCATGGGGCAGCTTATAGTTTTATTAAGTGGCTAATTATGACAGCTGAATAAAATTAGTGAGAATCCATCTCCCAGCTCTTTAAGGTATGGATTATTGCAGTAGCTTGCAACTAGTTCAGTCTTACATGCAAGAGGGAAGAGAACTGCTATCAAGCAACTATACACCGTTCCAAATTGAGCTTGCTCTCATCCATAATAAATAGTACCTACCTACATCATTCATAGCACCTTTCATCAGTAGATCTCAAAGCACTTTACAAAGGAGGTCAGTATCATTATGTCCATTTTACAAATGGAGTAACTGAGGCACAAAGAGAGGAAAGCAACTTGCCCAAGGCCACCTAATAGATGACTGGCAGAGCAGGAACTAGAACCCAAGTCTCCTGGGTTGTATTCTAGTATACTGTCCACTAGACCACACTACTCCCCAGGACAATGGCAGAGACCTGAAGTCAACAATAGCATTAATGGAGCAAGTTATTCCTCATAACAGTGGAAGTTACTAAAACAGCAGGATCAAGATTTTCAATGAGGGCCTAAAACCTGGGTTCCCACCCTGTGATTTTTCAAAGGAAAATAACTCCTTTAGGCTCCATTAACTATCTCACCCCAAATCCACATTTAGGTGCATAAGTACATGGCCTGATTTTTAAAAGGGTTCAGTGCTCAAAACTTCCCCCTGAAGTCAAAAAGAGTTTGCAAGGTACTCAGAGGCGGAGCCTAGTTTTAGAAATTTAGGAATGATGACTGGAGATTGGGCTAGTGCTACATCTAAGATCTTTGGGGCAGAGACTGTCTTTTTGTTCTCTGTTTGTACTGTACCGAGCACAATGGGGTCCTGTTCTTGATTAGGACTCCTAGGCACTATGATAAAACAAATAATTTAAAAAAAAATCAATTTCATTGTCTTGTCTCTAACAGTGACTGGTATCACGTGCGTCAGGCAAGGACAAGAAACATGCACTGGACAGATATGGCACAAACTTCCCCAGGGAAAGATTCCTCCTGACCCCTATAAATTAATGGTTGGGTTATGCCCCAATCCATGAGGGTTTATCTCCCTTCCAAAGTTCCTGTTTATTTATTCTTTAATATTCACTATTGTAAGTTTTAATATTAAACCCCCATTTTTGAAAAAAATTGCCCCAAGATACAGCTTTTTACCTCTCACAATTAATTTTCTTTTCCTGGTCAATCAACTAGTGCATTTTGGACCTGGCAGTGAATCATAATTCTTTTGGACAATTAAAGGAACACTTTCGATTTAATTCTTTTGTGAATCTGTGAGTTCTAATTAAGCCCTAAAGCCAAAACAGTAAATGCAAATGTTCCTCCTATCGCTCTTTCATTTAAGTAGCAAAGCATTATCCTTTTCATTTCTCTCTGCATTATAACTAAGCATTTTATCATTGGAAATGAGAAGGGATATTAATGCAACCAGCCCCGGAAAACTGAATGCAGGCAGGATGGTACTCTGGCTGGATTGTAAATCTTCTAGGCTGAGGTTAATAAAATTCTGTTTATCTCTGATGTATTAAAATTGTATTTTATAGGAAATATTCTGGGTAGCACAGAGATGACATATTGAACCCATTGACATTTAGCTAAGAGAATTTTTAATAGAATTGAGCTGGCCTACCAGACAGGAAAAAAGGAACAAAATGCCAGCCAAATGAGTCCAAGGCGAAGAATTCATTTTGGTTTATGTGATATTAAATATCACTCCTCCAACCAAGGTTAACATCTGTATTAGTCTTAATAAAGCACATTCCTCCAACTTATTTCTCTTCTTCAACACTCTGCATAACTACCAACCTTTCCTATGTTCTGCCAACATATTTTTGACAGCACTGGGAGGCCACATAGGTGCCACCAAAATGTTAAAAATATGCAGTTTTGTAGGCGGCAGCACACATTCAACATGTTTAGAATGCTCATATAGTTTACAACCACAAGGAAAATAAAAATCAATGCACAAACATTTCTGAGAATACACCATACAAATGCACTAGGTATTCGCAACATTGGTTACTAGAGAATACGGCAACTACCTGCTTATCTACGGTAATTCTATTTACTCATCACCAATGGGTCAGAGAGGAAGGATGGTCTTGTAGTTGAGGCACCAGACTGGGACATAGGAGATATGGCTTCAGTCCCCAGAGCTGTCACTGGCAGACTTTAGGCAAGATTGTTAACCTCCTACTACACCAGTAGCCTCCCTGAAATCATGATGAATAGGGGGTTCATAATCTGACTCAAACAACCTGTGACTCAGTACCCCAACTGTAAAATGAGGATTCTTCCTCCCACTCTTTAACTTGTGCATTTAGATCATAAGCTCTTCAAGGCAAGGACTGTCTCTTACTGGGGCCTCTAGGTGCTGCTGTAATATAAAATAACAGAAGAACTGGTTGTGTTTTGTTATTTATATTGCAGTAGCACCTAAGAGTCCCAGTCATGTGCTAGGTGCTGTACAAACACAGAGGAAAATTTAGTTCCTGCCCCAAAGAACTTACCATCTAAATAACTATTAACCTGTTTGACATTGAAGGGCAATTTTAATGTCAAAGAGTTCAGATGTTCGCAACGTCAGAGAACGATACACCACTGGGATACAGCAGGCAGCCTATTCCTGGGTGAGTGAACATGACCAGGAGGCATTACGAGGCCAAGCAATATTAGGCATTCACGAAACGCAGTAATTCCTTAGATGTGCACAGCATATTAGTGTGGTTATGACCTGGATTTTTAAAATAACATTCCCCTATGCCAGAGGAACACATATCACCACAGAACCTGTATATAATGGACCCCTGCAACACTGGAGGCTGGTCTTCACTGCAAAATTGTATTGTGTCAGTCCACAGCTGTGATGGGCCATGGTCATTAACACAGGGCTCACCATGACTGTGCAGTCAACGTAGACAAGAACAAGTCACGTTCTGCTTCCTGTCAGCTAGTCCAGGTTAAAACATGGACAGAGTGATGGGCAGTGAGAGTTTGGAGACGAACTCAGATCTGAATATTCTGATACTTCGAGGCAGCTGTAGAGTCTTCATCAAATAGCGCCCCCGAAGCACAAAATAACGTAACAAAAGCTCTGATGTTCTACACTACAGAATGGCAGAAGGTAAGCGCAGCAGGAATGATATCCAGTAAATGTCCTCTGAGAGTGCAAGGAGAATGAAAAAGATTAACAATTTGGGGAAAAAGAGCAAGGTAATAAATGTAGAGGGTTGTTGAAAGAGTAAAGCTAAGTATCATTATAGTGCCATGATTGAAAATAGCAGGAGATAACGTACCAGTAAAAAAAACCTCTTAGATTCACCATTACCATTATTAATCACTCTTTATGCTAAAAAGTCCCCAGGGAACATTGAGATGGGTACAGGCAACTGTTTGAGATTCCCAGATACAATATCCTGCTTTTACCTCTATTATCAAAAAGCCAATATTTGTTTTTACAGCCTTCCCTAACCTTGCCTGGATCCACAGCTATGCAAATAATCACCCTTTGTGATCTGTCAGAGATTGACACTGGTCAGTTTCGATCCATCTATCATTTCCATTCAGTTCAAACTCAGAAACCACAAGGGAAAGACTGCCTCTCAGATTGGTAAGGGATAGGTACTTGTTCCTCCAGTATATGAGATTTATGGGTGATGCTCTATGTGAAAACTAAATTGGATACAAGAAAGTTGTTAAAGTTAAATCGATAATTTCCATTACCTTTACTTCCCCAAGGCACAGCAGCAGCAACCAACAGCATCAGGGGAAGAGTAGCTGATTAATAAGCGCTGGTTTTTGAGGGCGGCACATGGTCCCAGCAGTCCTCTTCCCAGAAACTATGTGGGTTAGGCTGGACCCTTCCACAGAACTTCACAGGGGGAGTGTCGAGAGACAGGGCCCATTGTATGGGGGAACTGGGAGGACAGTTATATGTGGAACAAATAATGCTAAAGGAAAACAGGGTGAGATAAATAATTAAAATTGGCATGCAAGCTCTTACAGGGAGTGTCTCACCATTTGTCTGAACAGTGCCAAGTACAAAGGGGTTCCCTGGTCCACAATGCAAGCAAAAAGCATTGACTAAAGCATTCATAACACTCCTGGCCTACGGAGCGGACATCTGCTGTAGAGCCTGGCATGGCCTATGGTAACATTGTTGAGAGATGTTTGGGAAATCTACTAGAAATTTACATTTTTGCATTCTGAACTTGAATTATAGCACTAGAAGTCTTGATTCAGCTCTCACAGAAGTCTATGACTAGTCTCCCACTGAACTTAATTGGAACAGGCCCAAACTCAAATTAAAATTAATGTGTAAAGTGTGTAACATGTGGCATTCGAGAGAAGCTGAAGATTCTGTAATATAAGCTGGTGAGACTAGGACGATCCGTGTTATTTTGGACATTATTGCTGAAGAGCAAATGTCTATTTTTAACTGCAGATTCCCTGGGTGTTGTATTTTCTTCCATGAATTTCGTTTCCTTTAAATATAATCTGCATGGCACATTACAGAACGTACAGCCCTGATCAAATATATCTATATTTAGGCTATCATCAGGATGTATAAAAATTGAGTTGATGCATATTTAGGCAGTGAAGAAGGGGAGTTATTTTGCTGGGCATGTGAATACTTTTGAGCACACAAGAAAGTTGGAGACAATTATCGGCAAGACCACTGGCTCGTTTTTGAGACAATTATGTATTTGTTATTCTGGACATGTTACAGCGCTTAACTAATAGACATCAGCATTCCCTAAGGCATCTGTTGATATTCATTGTATCATGACCCAAGACACGTTTACACACTGAAGCCTCCAATCCTGCAATCAGATCTGTGTTTTGAATGCAGGATCAGGACCTAAACCACTGAGTGCATGGAAAATTTCCAAGGAAATTGTGTTTTAAAAGCAGCATTCAACAAGGACTGCCTGACTCAATATGTCTGTGTCTGACAGTCTCAGTCTCAAACTCTTCACTCCAAGCTGTGTTGTTTGTTGCAGGGTGTAATTCTGTAAACTGTCATTTTAATTTAATATTCAGAAACAGATATGAGACATTGTGGACTGTAGTCCTGAAAACAGCACCAGACCTTTGAGTTATGGGTAGCTACACTAATCCTCTGCCAGCACAGAACACCTATTGATTTTCCAACCTGAATACAAGAACCACCTGGAAATTTTATTTAAAATGCATGATATTAAAAATTAATTTTAATTTTGCTCTTTACAGGAGAAATTTTGAAGTCCACATTGAATCACAAGCACCTGAAAATACAGTCTTAGAATGGGAAGCATCAAACAGTCTAAATTATAATGTATTCAATGAGTGGATACACAGTTTGTGTTGGATCATCTGGTTTGGGACCGGAGGACAATCTACCGCTGTACTGGAGTAAAGAACTATTGATCCAGTCTGGCTCTTCGAAATGAGCGAAGCAACGCTCGACTAAGTCCTTTGTGGGATTCAGTAGCTTTCATTTTACTGAGTCAATATGTTTAAATAAATAAAAAAAATTATTTCAGGGGCTCGCTCAACAAAGAGTATTTCCTTTGAAGCACCCACACCACAGGAGCCTGAAAAACCTGATTTCTGCTCCTTAGCTCATACAAACTAGTTCTGGTCTTTGTTTAGCTTGAAGCTGATGCATTTGAGAATAATGATTTTTTTTTTCTGAGCTGGGCTGGGAGAGAGACCCTGGATGAGATCAGCCTTCTCCTTGACCTCTTTGGCTGGGAGTTAAAAGCTGGCTAGGAGATTGGGATGACCATTAACATTAATGGAACTGGGAGTCCGGGCAACTCAAAAAATGAACCTGTCCCCCCCATTTGCAAAATAGGGATAAAAGCTTCTTCTTTACATCCTAGGGGCTTGAAGGATTAACCAGCTATTGGGCACTTATCTGGCAATGGGGAGTAAAACAGAAGTGCTATGGTTGTCCTTTTTACTGTTTGGTTTTATACCAAGCCATATCCATTCCTCTATACCTTTTTGTTAATGAAAAAAGTATTCCTTTGTCTAAAACTGACCTCACCTCCAAAGGCTGGTGCCATAACTAATCACTGAAAAGTTGCCTGTCTCTAACCACGACACAGAAATGTCACCCGCTCAGTTCCACGCGTCTGCCAGTAAGAGAGCTAAAGCAACCAGGGATGCCAGCAGATGTTCTCACTGTCATTCCTTTGGACATCCCACATTTCTACACACCTACAAGCAAGCAGCCCATTGCCTTCCTATGGCCACAGAGGCTGCAAATGTCTCCAGTGCAACATGCCAGAAAGGAAAACATGGTTCCTGTCCCAGCCAAACTGAAGACTGGAATTTCTAGTCACTTGGATGTGGCAATCCAACCCTTGAACTTCCTGATGTCTCTGAAGATACAGGATTGCCTATGGGCATATACATTGCAAGCTAGGAAGAGAAAAGCAGGTGTGTTACTATTCAATACTCCCCATCCCTGGGAAAAACATTATTGTGTGGTTACAAAAGAACTGCTTTACCATCTAATCCAGTATCCCACCAGTACCAGGTAGTTCAGAGGAAGGTGCACAATGTTGGAAATAGACAATGTGTGCACGAACATGCTTTGGTTTCTCACTCTACCCACCTGTAAAATAGGTATTGCAATAACAATCGCCTTCTTCACAGGGGTGTTGTAAGGATGAATTAACTACAGTTTGTGTGCTTCCAGCACTTTTCATCCACAGACACTGCAATATATTTAAACAGCATTAATGGTAAGTGCATATTCAGTACGGTTCCTAATTTAGGGCCAAAGTGTACCACCTTACATGTAGTATCTTGTTCCATGAGCAGTCCCTCTGAAACCAAAAGAGTAATGCTATATTCCACGTGAGGAAGGGTGGCATAATCTGACCCTCATCGTTACAATATTGGTTGGCTGGATTAGCATCAGCAGATGCTTCCATTACCAGAAAGAATTAGCTGCTGACCTCTCTGTTGCGTCTATGTCTTGTTCAGTTCTCTACTTAGTGCATGCAATTAGTGGACATGTCTACATGAATCTATCGAACCCGTATGCATCATCCAGTAAGAATCAGATGATACTTTCTTTGGAGAATCTTTCATAGATGTATAGTATATGTATTTTACATATGTATACAATGTTTTTTATAATGATCAACCAAGATGTGGCATTAACAGATGCTGCAGAAATTTCCTTCCAAGACAGAAACATCGGTTTGGTTGATTTGTTCGACTGAACAATAAAAGTAAACGCAATTACTATTAGGACTTTTGATATTATTTTGAAATGTAACACAGGCAGTAATATAGCCTGTAATTACATATATTAAAGCTCATCCATTATTCAAAAGCAATGTGCTATGCTCTGATGAGAGCTCTGCATCACCCAGTGATTGGATGCCTTATCTTTTTATCACTGTTGCTCTGCAACAGAAAGAGAAGTATCTCTCTGTACTGCTCAGTGCAGATATGAATAATCCACTAGAGGGCGTATGCAGCCTACAGCATAGGGGAGAGGAGAACCTGCTACCTTAACTGCAAAAAATTACCAAAGGTCAGCATAAGTGGGATGACTCCATTAAACCCCTGTCTCATGCTCCCCATCTCAGTCAGTGTTACTGAAAGATGTACTCCTCCTCCTTAATACGTGGTGCTAATTAAATGGAGCTGGGCCATTTTGTGGTGAATCCCCAGCCTATGGGCATGTGTTCATGATGTAAGCTCAACCAGCCTTGCTGAAACAACTGACTTCTGCGTCAAGTGTGAAATATACAGCACTGTAGATATCAGTGCAATTCACCCAGCTCCGCCCCACAAGTTGAGAGTTTTCTGTTTCTCAGAACCGTTTGTTTATGTAGCCTTATTGTGTAATCCCAGTAATGGGTTTGCCAAACCCCGCTCAACCAGACATTATTATATATGCATTTTAAGACATTCATCACTGCTTTCTGAGCAACAATCATGCAATTTAAGAGAAGATTCTTCAGGAGGGGAAAGCTATATTCTGAGTGCTTCTCAAAAAACAGTTACATGCCAATACTCCATCTAAACCAGGCCCTGCACCAGTTTTGTAGAAGATCTCCCAGAAAATGTGAGTCAAATATCGTGTCCTAAAATCCATACATTTTAAGGCCAGAAGGGACCCTGTGATCATCTAGTCTGACCTCCTGTATAACATAGGCCAAAGACCTTCACCCAGTGATTCCTGCATCAGTCCCATATCTTGTGGTTGAGCTAGAGCATATTATTTTAGAAAGATATTCTGAGTTGACAAGGATCAGCCTGACTTTGGACTCAGCCAGATCCCAGGCAGCCATGCATTCCATGGCTTCTCAGTGAAAATACCCTGTATTTGCACTTAGAGTTTTAACCAGCTTTCTGACAAATGCAGGTGCCACGATGGGGCATCCTGAGTGGTGGTCCAGTGGTGGTATGGCTGGTTCCCAACCAGCCCCACTTCGGGGGCCATCCACTCCATGTTGGACCAAGTCCAATTTCCATGCAGCACTCAGGGTGAGCCTGGCTAAAGGGCATTGCAATGACATGTTTGTTGTTTGACTAATACATGGATCATGGTGGGCAATTCTGCATCCAATGCATATGGAAGGGCAGTAGCACTTGGCCACTTAAGATGAGTTAAACATGCCTGAATCTGCTATCCTGGGTTTCAGTGAACAGCAATGAACAGGAACAGACTCCAAGCTGCATATGCCCTTCACCATCAGAGGGCATATGTCCCCCCTTGTCCAGGGTGAGAACAGACATATTGTTAGCTTCACAGATGGCTGCCCCTGCTTTCCAGCACTGCCTCCGTTATTCCTGGATGGCTCTTCAGCCAGCTCTCTCTCTCATGCAGGTCCTAGTTCCCTCAAACACCAAGGGACCTGGGTAATGTTATAAATCACTGAAAGGTGATGGCAAGAGAACTACCAGTTAATTTTGCACACAGAGGCCACCTGCTCATAGACTGCTCCATTCCAAGGTTACATAGCAGAAAAATTAATGAATCAATTTCAATGAACCTAAACCTAATGTTTTTATGTTGCCAGTTAATTTTGTTATTTTATAATCCAGTCCTTCATAGCATATTTATATAGCACTTATACAAACTCTGTCTTATGAGAGACATTCACAATTCTAACAGAACCACCCCATTTCATGGTCCTCTCATCTGGAACAAGACCTATTCATACATATAATGCAGGCAGAGGGGGCCTCTTGACACTATATACATATATAAAACAGATAATCTTCTTTACCTCTAATGCAAAATTAAAAATAGAGTATCAGCATTTTCTTAAACACTTGTCTAGTGTAATGAAGGTGAGAGAATGTGTCCTAGTTAGTTAAAACACAGAAGGTTAGGGTCAATCCCCAGCTCTGTCACTGATTTGCTATGACACCACAGGTAGGTCTTTTCACCAATATGCCTCAGTTTCCCAATATTTCCTTAACTCAGAGGGATGCTTAGAGGTTCTTGGATGAAAGTCACATGGTAAGTGCAGATTATCAGTACTGCTACTGATAGCGTACCTCAGCAACAACAGTCTGCTCTATAGTCCGTACTATCTGCTACATCCGTAGAGATAGGAAAAAGTATGAACCATGCAGATTGCAAAACGTACCAGCTGAACAAGAAAAAATCATTTTGGAATAAAGTCAGTGCCAATCCTGCAGAGCTGTGAAGTTCACTCTCTTCTGCAAAAACTGACCTGCTTTATAAACTAAGATGGTTCCTCTTATATTTCATTTAGCTAATGAAGTTTGAGATGCTAAATCATCCCTGGATGGCTGATGAAATAAGTGAAAGCTTATTTAATTTCGTAAGTGGCTATATCCTATGTACCTCCGGCTCTAACATGACTGTCCTACTGATATTTAATTTAGAATGTAATGATGTTGTTGAGAAGTACATTGGTAAAACACAATTTCTGGACTGTTCTATGATGAGGAGTTACAAAGGGAATGTATTGCATCTTTCTGTCTGTTTCCACCCTCCTGCTACCTCCTCCTTCCAATCCATTCCAAACATGTGCCTAAGGTAGATATTTGGCCACCATCACAGCAGTCTCTGAGTATCTCACCATCATTAATGTATTTATGCTCACAATCCCCCTGTAAGACAGGGCAGTGCTACTATCCCCATTTTACAGATGAGAAAACTGAGGCACAGAGAGACCAAGGCTCGCAAAGGCTGTTGCGGTGCTATTTGGTGCGGTGGGAATCAAACCCGGGTATCCCATAGAACTCTGCTTGCAGCCTAGGTAGACGAACTTATCAACACTCCGCACGGTACTCTATCTCATCTGCCCTGGAGGTTCTGGTGGCCCAGCTCTGAGGCTCTGGACCTTGTTCTTCTCCCTTGAGATATTGTACTCAATAATGAGGGGGGCATCTTGGAGAGCGGGGCTGAAATCCTCCGACTTCTCCACAAGCAAGGCGGCACCATCAGCGTAATCTGAATAAATAATATAATAAAATAATAAATCAATCCCTGATTATGACATGTGGAGTGGCAAGTCCTAGTAACCAGTCGATTGCTTGACAGGACAGTGCCTCACCCCTGCCAACAGCAATAGGAAGTGGCAGAGAATTCCTATTTAAAAAAAGACGGTTACTCACCTTTGTAACTGTTGTTCTTCGAGATGTGTTGCTCACATCCATTCCAGTTAGGTGTGCGCGCCGCGCGTGCACGTTCGTCGGAAACTTTTTACCCTAGCAACTCCAGTGGGCCGGCAGGTCGCCCCCTGGAGTGGCGCCGCCATGGCGCCCAATATATATCCCTGCCGGCCCACCCGCTCCTCAGTTCCTTCTTGCCGGCGACTCCGACAGTGGGGAAGGAGGGCGGGTGTGGAATGGATGTGAGCAACACATCTCGAAGAACAACAGTTACAAAGGTGAGTAACCGTCTTTTCTTCTTCGAGTGATTGCTCACATCCATTCCAGTTAGGTGAATCCCAAGCCATACCTAGGCGGTGGGGTCGGAGCGAGAAGTCGCGGCATGGAGCACAGCAGATCCGAAGGCCGCATCCTCTCTAGACTGCTGGACCAGGGCGTAGCGGGAAGCAAAGGTGTGGACCGATGACCAGGTCGCTGCCCGACAGATTTCCTGGATGGGCACACGGGCAAGGAAAGCCAGCGACGACGCCTGCGCCCTGGTAGAATGCGCAGTCACACGGCCCGTAGGGACGTGGGCCAAGTCATAGCAGGTCCTGATGCAGGACGTTACCCAAGAGGATAACCTCTGGGAGGAGATAGGAAGCCCTTTCATGCGGTCCGCTACTGCCACGAAAAGCTGGGGGGATTTGCGGAAGGGCTTAGTCCTCTCCACGTAAAACGCGAGAGCCCTACGGACATCAAGCGAGTGGAGCTGCTGCTCCCTGCCTGAGGAGTGAGGTTTCGGGAAAAAAACCGGGAGGAATATCTCTTGGTTGACGTGGAAGGCTGAGACCACCTTGGGGAGAAAAGCAGGGTGTGGTCTCAGCTGCACCTTGTCCTTGTGGAAGACCGTATATGGGGGGTCTACCACAAGAGCCCGGAGTTCCGACACCCGTCTAGCTGAGGTGATAGCTACTAGAAAGGCCGTCTTCCAAGAGAGGTAAAGCAGGGAGCAAGTAGCTAACGGCTCAAAGGGGGGCCCCATGAGCCGGGACAACACCAGGTTAAGATCCCAGGTTGGAGCAGGGGGACGGACGTTAGGGTATAAACGTTCCAGCCCCTTAAGGAATCTAGACACCGTCGGGTGGGAAAAAACAGAGCGACCATCCGCACCCGGGTGAAAGGTGGAGATAGCTGCTAGGTGGACTCGTAACGACGATATGGCCAGACCTTGCCCTTTGAGGGACCAAATGTAGTCTAAGATGTCGGCTACTGAAACTTCCATAGGGCGGAGATTTCTCTCCACGCACCAATAGGAGAAGCGCTTCCATTTGGCCAAATATGTCGCTCTTGTGGACGGCTTCCTGCTGCCCAAGAGCACCTCCCTCACCGGCGTGGAACAGCGCAGCTCAGAGCCAGTCAGCCACGCAGGAGCCACGCCGCTAGGTGCAGCGACTGCAGGTCCGGGTGACAGAGGGTCCCGTGCTCCTGGGTAATCAGGTCCGGATGAAGGGGCAGGGGAACTGGGTCGGCTATGGTCAGGTCCAGCAGCATGGGGTACCAGTGCTGTCTGGGCCATGCCGGGGCTACCATGATCACGTGAGCCCTGTCCCTGCGCACCTTCAGAAGGACCCTGTGGACCAACGGGAATGGGGGAAACGCATAGTACAGGTGGGTCGACCACTGGATGAGGAAGGCATCCGCTATCGACCCGGGCTCCCTGCCCTGAAAGGAGCAGAACGCTTGGCACTTCCTGTTCCCCTTGGACGCGAAGAGGTCCACCCGGGGATAACCCCACCTCCGGAAGATGGAGAGGGCGACGTCTGGGCGGAGGGACCACTCGTGTGACAGGAAGGATCTGCTCAATCGATCCGCCAGCGTGTTCCGTACTCCGGGGAGGAAGGAAGCCATGAGGTGAATGGAGTGGGCTACACAAAAGTCCCAGAGTCGTATCGCCTCGTGGCACAGGGAGGAGGATCTGGTGCCGCCCTGCTTGTTGATATAATACATGGTCGTCGTGTTGTCGGTGAACACCGCGACACAACGACCCTGGAGCTGATGACAGAACGTTTGACAAGCAAGACGGACCGCTCTCAACTCCCGCATGTTGATGTGTAGCCCCACCTCCTCCTGGGACCACAGGCCCTGCGTCCTCAGGGTCCCTGCGTGGGCCCCCCAGCCGAGATCTGAGGCATCCGTTGTTAGGGACACCGAGGGCTGAGATGGGTGGAAGGGGAGACCCGCACACAACACTGACTGGTCCAGCCACCAGCCGAGAGAATCTAAGACCCCCTGGGGGATCGTGATTAACATATCTAGTGGCTGTCTTGTCGGCCTGTAATGACCGATGAGCCACAGCTGGAGTGGCCTCATGTGGAGCCGAGCGTAATTGGTCACGAAAGTACAGGCCGCCATGTGGCCTAGCAGGGTTAGACACGTCCTCACTGACGTCAAGGGGGCTGTCTGTAGCCGTTGCACGATGGCCGACAAGGCCTGGAACCGCTGCAATGGCAGCAAGGCCCTGCCCACAGTGGCGTCCAGGACGGCCCCGATGAATTCCACCCTTTGTGTGGGGGCCAGGGTGGACTTGTCTGTGTTCACCAAGAGGCCCAGAGCGGCGAACATGTCGGTGATCACACGGACATGGCTGCAGACTTGTTGGTGCGACGTGCCTCGAATCAACCAATCGTCCAGATACGGGAACACGTGGATACGACTGCGCCGAAGCTGCGCCACAACTGCCATGCATTTCGTAAACACTCTCGGGGCCGTGGACAAGCCAAATGGGAGGACTGCAAATTGGTAGTGCAGAGACCCCACAAGGAAGCGAAGGAAACGCCTGTGGGGTGGCCAGATAGCAATGTGAAAATACGCGTCCTGCATGTCGAGGGCGGCGTACCAGTCTCCCGGATCCAGGGATGGGATAATGGTCCCCAAGGAAACCATGCGGAACTTCAACTTCACCAGGTACTTGTTGAGCTCTCGCAGGTCGAGGATAGGCCTGAGGCCTCCCTTGGCCTTGGGGATCAGAAAGTAGCGGGAATAAAACCCCTTGCCTTTCTCGTTCTCCGGCACCGCCTCTATAGCTCCTTTGCCGAGGAGCGTCTGCACCTCCTGCCGAAGGAATTGCTCGTGAGAGGGGTCCCTGAAGAGGGACGAGGAAGGGGGGCGGGGAGGAGGAAATGAAACAAACTGCAGGCGGTATCCCGACTGCACCGTGCGTAAGACCCAGCGGTCTGATGTTATTAGGGACCACGCCGGGAGGAAAAACGAAAGGCGGTTGGAAAACGGGGGGAAAGGATCCATTGGGGAAACTGTTACTGCGCCCTCGGGCGCACCTTCAAAATGAAGGCTTGGGTCCAGGCGGGGGCTTAGAGGAGCCTTGGTTTTGCCCCCCTTGGTTCCCCGAGTGCCTGCGCCTTCCGTTCCTGCCGCGGCGCCTGTTAAGGTCCTGCCGCTGGCGGAACTGGGAATACGGCCTGCGCTGTTGTTGTTGTTGCTGCGGCCGGAAGGGTCTACGTTGCGTCACTGGTGTGTGCATGCCTAGTGACCGCATGATAACTCGGTTATCTTTCAGACTCTTGAGTCTGGGATCTGTCTTGTCTGAGAATAATCCTTGGCCTTCGAAAGGAAGGTCCTGAATAGTATGCTGGAGCTCCGGCGGAAGGCCGGAAACCTGCAGCCAGGAGAGGCAACGCATAGTTACACCCGACGCGAGGGTACGGGCAGCCGAATCCGCAGCGTCCAAAGAGGCTTGCAAGGACGTGCGTGCAACCTTCTTGCCTTCCTCTAAGATGGCCGTAAACTCCTGACGAGCATCTTGTGGCAGCAGCTCCTTGAATTTATCTGCTGCCACCCAGGAGTTGAACGCGTATCTGCTTAACAGGGCCTGCTGGTTGGAGACCCTGAGCTGCAGCGCCCCAGCCGAGTACACCTTACGGCCGAGGAGATCCATCCGCCTGGCCTCCCTGGATTTGGGGGCCGGAGCCTCCTGGCCGTGACGCTCTTTATCGTTGACGGACTGGACCACCAGGGAACACGGAGTCGGGTGTACATGGAGGTACTCGTAGCCCTTAGAAGGAGCCATGTACTTCCTCTCGACGCCCTTCGCAGTGGGAGGAATGGAGGCCGGAGACTGCCAGATGGTGTTGGCGTTGGCCTGAATGGTCCGTATGAACGGCAGGGCGACCCTGGTGGGAGCGTCTGCCGAGAGGATGGTCACAATAGGGTCCTCTACCTCCGAGACCTCCTCGGCTTGCAGACTCAGATTTTGGGCTACTCGCCTGAGGAGGTCCTGGTGCGCCCTGAGGTCTAGCGGGGGGGGGCTGTTGGAGGAGGTCCCAGCCACCGCTTCGTCAGGGGAGGAGGATGAGGAGACCCCCGGCAAGAGAGTGTCTAATGGGGGGTCTCCCTCGGCCCTCGCCTCTGCCTCAGGAGCCAAAGCGGAGTCCTGATGCTTGGACCCTTCCTCCCCATCCGGGGAGGGAGGGGGGCGAGACAAGGAGGCTTCAGGTGCCCTGCGCTCCGCAGTTACCGGCCTAGCAGGGAGCTGTTGGGGGCCCTGGGCCTGATGGTATGCCCAGGGTGTCCAGAAACCCCATTGCTGCGGGCCTTGGTCCTGCTGTGGAGGCTCACTGAAGAGCGCCGCCTGCCGGTCGGTGCCGAGCGCGTAGCCACTGTCCGTTAATGAAGACACGGACGGCTGTCTAGAGGGCCATGGCGGGGCGGACCCTGGATGGTAAGGGTCCGCGCGGGCCGGCACAGGCGATCTTCTCGGTGCCGGGGACCGGTGCCGGGAGTCGTATCGGTGCCGGGATCGGGACCGGGTTCTGTCACGGTGCCGGGATCTGGACCGGTACCGAGCGCCGCTTCGGTGCCGGGATCGGGACCTGCCACCGGTTCGGTGCCGGGAGGTCGACCGGGACCGGGACCTGCCACCGGTTCGGTGCCGGGAGGTCGACCGGGACCGGGACCTGCCACCAGCTCGGCGCCGGGAGGTCGACCGGTGCGGCGAATGTCTGGATCGGCTCCTGGAGTCGCGGTGCCGGTAACGGCGGCTGGAGTCCGACCGCGATCGTCGTGATTTCGACCGGTGCCGCGAGTGCGACCGGTACCGCTGAGGGGAGCGGTGCCGGGACTGCGAGCGGCGGCGGGATCTGGAGCGACCGTGCCGTCGGGACCTGGATCGAGACCGTGAGTCCCGAGACGGTGCCGACATCATAGGCTTGCCTCTGGACACGACCCGCACCGGAGGTACCGGGGGTGGTAGCTGAGTGGGCTCGGTCATGGCTATAAGGTCCCGTGCCGAGGCGAAGGTCTCTGGTGTGGATGGCACCACTATCTCGACCCCAGATGTCATGGGGGAGCTTGGCGGCACCGGACTCGACGGACCCGCCGGGCCCGGAGTCGACGGTGCCGGCGGCGCCGCGGCCGATGTTAAGGCCGGGCGCTCCACTCGGGTCTGCCTGGCCGGAGTAATGGACTTCAACGGCCTAGGCTCTGCCCCCCGGTGCCGGAGAAGGTCGGTGCCGGGGAGTCTTCTCGGTGCCGGTGCGATCCGGTGCCGGCGCCGACATCACGGCCTGCGAAGCCGCCGGGTCAAGTGCCGCCTCCATAAGGAGAGTCCGGAGCCTTTGATCCCTCTCCTTCTTAGTCCTTGGCTTAAAAGCCTTGCAGATGCGGCACTTGTCGGATCTGTGCGATTCCCCCAGACACTTCAGGCACGCGTCGTGGGGATCGCTGGTAGGCATCGGCTTCTTGCAGGCCGCACACTGCTTGAAGCCCGGCGAACCAGGCATGAGCCCGGTGCCGGGTGCCGGGAAGGGCTAAGCCCCCGGCGAAAAACTATTTACAACTACTTATCAGTTAACTACTACTATCTACTTAACAATCTAACTAACAACTACAATAGAGATAACGATAGAGAACAAGGAGAGCTAGGGACGTGGAGGACAGCTATGCCGCGCTCCACAGTTCCAACGACCGACACGGCGGTAAGAAGGAACTGAGGAGCGGGTGGGCCGGCAGGGATATATATTGGGCGCCATGGCGGCGCCACTCCAGGGGGCGACCTGCCGGCCCACTGGAGTTGCTAGGGTAAAAAGTTTCCGACGAACGTGCACGCGCGGCGCGCACACCTAACTGGAATGGATGTGAGCAATCACTCGAAGAAGAACTATTCAAATAAGACCAGCTGATGTCTTTTCATAAACATGCCAAGAACCCTGTAGGGGAAATAGACCCATGTGCAGTGATCCATACCAGGCATCATTCAGTCTCACTTAGTCAATGAGAAAGGTTCTCCTCTCCTGGAAGAGTCTGGCTGCTCAGCTTGGTCAGAAAGAACTTCCCACATGGCAGCCTATTGTGAAGCAGCATCTCAAAAGAGGTCCTAGAAACAATGCTGCTCCCTATCACCTTAGGTAAATCCTCAGCATACAGTGAACCTTCTCAGGTAACATCTCCCGGTTGTTCTGGTGCTTTAACTGTGTGCTGTAATCCACACCCTAGATAAATCACTGCGGATTTTAGACCATCAGGTTTGCAATTAATTTGGGTATTACCTTCTATTGCCTTGAAACACCCGTAACACAGTGCAAGAGTACATCATTATGATCAGGCAGAATTTTTTTCACTTACTCTACAGAACACAAGCCTATAAATAGCTGCACGCACAGATTCCAACTGGAGTTTCTGAATGCTCTCAGCACTTCTGTAAAATCAGGGACCTCTTTTCGGAGGCTAGCTTTAAAGGCACCCACATTCTGAAATCTGGGACTCTATTTTCCACTTTCCTTTGTTCAACCATTGTTCTCTCTCAACAGCTGGTTGGTGCATTTTCCCTGCTGGATGAGTGGGTCTTTAGAAAAGCAAGAAAGGAGCGAAACCTGTTTAAACAGTAAGTAGTAAATGTGACCATAAAACCACAAACATTAGCATGCGGGAGACACAGGAGCAAATGAGCTTGATGCTGGCTTTAACTCACTGTTTTCACATTGACCAGAGTTCAAGCTGCCCCTTTCAGATCTGCCCTCAGTCTGCATTTATACCAGCGTAACGGCACTGACATCAATGTGGCTCCCATACATTTGCATCAAGGTAACTGGCGGCAGGATCTGGCCTAGAGTCAGTCCTTTTTTTGGTTACAAAAGAGCTCTGAGCTCTTTTGTATCTGTTTAAGTACCAAGCTGTCACTCCAACATGCTTTACCATTGTGTGGCTCAGGCTGTGAAGATATTATTGTTGTAAGCCCTACTATATTAGGAGTTGCACAAACACATAATAAAAGAGTCTCTGGCCTGTAGAACTCACAATCAAAATGTTAAGAAACACAGAGAGAAGTAAGTCACTTGTTCAAGGATATAGAACAGGTCAGTAGCAGAGCTGGGACCAGAACCCGGTCCTGAGTTCCAGTTCAAAGCTCTGTCCACTAGATCACACTGCCTAAAGTCTCTTGCAGATGCAAATGTTCCTGTGTTCAGCAACACTTCATCCAATATATTACTCGGTATACATAGCTATACTGGGGCTGTGATTAATTCCCATAGTTTCAACAACAGCTTCCTGTTTCTCAAGACCGTTCTAAAGCCAGCACTGTGCAAATGCCTCTTAATCCAAGTTAGGAAAGTAATTTATAAACGGATTTGAGATCTTTGAATAAAAGTTGCTCTATAAGGCCTGATTCTAACTCTTTTGAAATCAAAGCAAAGACTTCCATTGATTTCAATGGGCTTTGGATCAGCCATCATGGGCAAAATATAATTTATTTAAATAGTGAGTCAAAGTAGCTGTGACCTTCACCCCACTCTGGTACTCAAGTCTTGACCCTCCTGTCAGCAGTAACCACTGTGTGCTGGTGTTTTGACTATACATACGAATGAAAACTGGGGTGACCTCCCAAACTCGTTTTCAGCTGTTACCCAAGTCTCCTATGGAGAAAGGCCAGTTAGCCAGGTCATGCAGTAAGCTGGTGACAGAGCCAGGAGCAGAACTTGGATCACCTGGCTCCTACTACACTATGCCCAAATTGAGAGTGCCCCACTGCATCCCAACAAAAAGGTCCAAGTGGCATCCTGAAAGTAACACTGCACAAAACTAGAGCCAAGAACTAACAGCTGCTACACAGGGCGCCCTGAGAAACGGCAAGGTTTATTAAAAACAGTGTTAAGTCTTCATTTCAGTATATTCCTTTCACAGAACCTTAGGGGGTTCTGATTTTACTTTGCTGCTTTGCTGATTAAACATCAAAAGCGCTTCATAAATGTCAGATGTTTCTGTCAAAAGAAAAGCACTTTTTTCATCTTCACCTGGGAGCAAAACAATGCTCCAAAACCCAGGTGTGCATGGAGCTTGATCTTAAATAGAGAACAACATTTTGAAAGAAGAATTATAGAGCTTCATTTGCATGAGAAAATGGGAGAATAGCTGATGAGAACCACAAGATTCCAGACATGGTTCACCGGCTGCAGATGGGAAACACTGATTTACAGCTTTGCCTCCCACTCTGTGCCATTTCCTAGGGTGAATGGAGTTCAAAGAAGGTGAATCTCCCAGTCCCTTTTAGTTCCAGTTACATGTAAGTTGAACATGGTAACACTGGTAAATCATTAAGTAATAATGATAAAGCCACTTCACTAGGGAAGAGCTAGTTCAGAAACTAATTTAACACAGAAGCAATATCCCACTTCTTTTTTTTTAAAGTCTCATCATGCCATGAGTTTTAAGGTCTTCAGGTGGCTGGAAATGAAGCAGGGAAATGCGCTGTGGGTGGAAATTCAGCAGAGGGAGGAGAAAGGCATATGAAGATGCAGCACAGTAGGCAATGAGCCTAGGACCTCAATCAGACTCCTCCTGGGACAGGGATCCATGCTATCAAATCTGATGCTGGATCAGGGTTTAAGGCAGCAAAGATCAAAGCAGAAACTGAGACATGGACACCACCAACTAGGAGCAGTGCAGAGAGGGAGTTTTTCTAAGCAACAGGGAGGCTAGCAATCTGACAGTGAAAAAATTAACCGCTAATGCGGGTAATGAAAACATCAAGAAAAATAGTTCATCTCATCCCTGCAGTGTTCCTAATGTAATCTGGTACCTAAACATCTCCCTCTGACACTGATGAGTTGTAATTTATTTTTTAAAATGTTTTATTGCAAGAGTTAAAGCCAAATCTTTGCCTTGCTACTGCACAAAATGGACGGTGATATGCATATCGTGTATAGTGAACTGAGATTCTACCAAATTATGGTGAAAATCACCACTGAAGTCCCTCCAACTATATTTTGAAGGTATAAGTGGCACACAGCCTTCCACTGGGATGAATTTCACCCTGAACAAATGTCTTATTTCCACAGAGCTGCTTCTAAAAATGTACCACTACCAGCACAAGTAGAAAGATTTTATGGACAGAAATTAGCATACAGAACAATCAACTGTGGAAGGTACAAGGGAGCCATTGTCATTTCAAGTCATCATCACACCATTTAGTCTCCGCTACTTCAAGTAACAAAAAAAACCCAAGAAATAATTATTGATAGTTGCTTTGGCTTTTCTCTCATCAAATTTGAGTCCCTTAAAAGATTTTTAGATCAAAAAGATGCCTCATCTTAATCTTCCCCTTTAATTACTGCTATTTGTCGTACCTTTAGGGGAACAGGGTAGCTGATGAATCTCAGAGACATTAATGGAAAATGAAGAGGAGCATGTTTACTGAAAATCCCAGTGAGATTCTGAAGTATGAAGTTCTTTGTTCTGATGGGCTTGAACTGATCCCCCATCTCTTTGGTGCTACAGGGCGCTAACTTTGCCCTGTATACCACTGTCTCTGACCCTGGTGCATCCTGCACAGCAGAGAGACCATGGATATTACCTTCTTATGGAGAAGAACCACACTATCTTCAAAAAACAAAAATGAAATACTTTAAAAGCGGTTGTCCTTCCACACAATTAGTCAGATCTCTAGCTGATGTAAATCAGTGCCGCTCCAGTGACTTCAATGGGATTGAACTATTTTGTATCAGCAGAGAATTGGCCCAATATATTCCAAGGCCATTCATTCAGCCACCCATTACACATAGAAAGCAATGGGTGTTCCCCTGTGCCCATGAAACAGAGCAGGAACCTTCTGTTACACTCAAAAGAGACCTTCTTAAAAAAAAAAAGAATGAGCTAATGTGCTGGCCCATGTGTATCATGTCACACAAGTTGACTCATGTCTGCAAGTTAGGAAGCCTTGTCTAGCTCCCCGGCAAGCTGGCATTTTAGCCAAAGGCACAGCCAAGGGTGCCCTGATGCTGGCAGAACCTCTGCTTCCCTTGGCATAACCAGCTGGGCAGGATTTGGTCGTAAGGAAAGACCTAACATCCAGATTAGATCAAAAGGGACAGAAGGTCTGTACTACACCCTCACTGTGGGATCTGTACATTTTCAATACATAACATGTTGACACAAATCCCTGCAACCCCATCTCTTCACTCACTCGCGATCTTGCCTACTAATGTGGCTATAAAACACCACTCTGCAGAATAGCATGTCTATGAATGCAAACTGTAAAATGGCAAACTCGAAGTCACGTCTGGACTCTTACCTTCACAATACACAGCTAAGACAATAAAGCAAGCATTGGTTCATGCAAATATGTATTAATCCATGAGACTTCGGTAAGCAGATGAGTTGTCGTATGAAGAATACCACAAAAAGGAAATAGAGGTGTGAGGGTGTTAATTAATGCAGCATCATTCACATGAAATTACTGGCTGTGAAGTTAAACACAGAATATAACCAGAGACTTCAACCAAGGCAAGCAAGCTAATGGTTCCATCAAACAAAAACGTCGGACATTCTGCTGCTCTGTTACATTGGGACTTCTTGTTGTTCTAGTGCAACATTAAACGGAATTTACTGGCACTTTTACATTCACTTTTGGGACATTACAGTATTCAAATTATTTGGCATTCAGAGTCTACTGCAACCAGGAATATTTTGTCTTCGGTAAAGCCAGTAAGTTACAGAAAAGACAGATAGAAAAAATGGAGAGAGAGAATCAGAAAAATGACAAAGCAACATGACTGCACATTGGAAGTTGGAGTGGAAACACTTCTCAAAAAATGGCAAGCAGCAGAGACTCAATGCAGTCAAAAAAAATTACCCTGCCAGGGTAAACCCATTACTTTTCGGCACAGCTGAATTAATACCATACACCAGCATACTAAATAAAAAACAAGCACGAGAAAAATGTTAGGTCAGCCCCTTTTGCTCTATTTGTGCTGCACGCATGCACTGATTTACAACTACAGTATGCCCTGCAAACGCTTCTTTTTATGTTTTACTTGAGAATTTATCTAGCTCAAGGCTGGATAAAATTTCAGAGGAACAGCTCGGCTGTCAGGATTGGGAGATGGATTCAATGAAAAGCTGATCATGTTTAAAGGGGAAAGAAAGCCGTTGTTTTTCATAAACCAGGTTTTCTTTTCAGGAACATTTGTTTATATTGATCTGTACTGTTATGCAAAAGTGCCCAAGCAATCCTTTAAATACACACTGATCAATAAACAGATGTGTCAGTTACCTCCAGATCCGAAAACCTGGAGAAATCCACACGCACTGCTAACCAGTCCTATCCACTCTTCTCCTTATCAGTTGATGGGGTAACCAAGCCCAGGGACTGCAGACCAACGGTGAAATTCTAGCCCTACTGAAGTCAATGGCAAAATTCATATCGACTTCAATGGAGACAGAATTTCATCCCAAGAGGGAAAGCAAGTTCCAAAGGACTTAGTGGAGAATGACCGCCAGTAGCCCCTTCGCTTTTCTAGCAACGGAACTCCAGCTCAGATGCTTCTGCTGGCCACCACTGTAACAAGATCTCAACTGCTTGTCATTTTAAATACAGCTGTCAAATCATGCCAGTCCAGCAGTTAATGGGTAGCGTGGAGACCAGCCATGTGACAAACTCAATGTACAAGACTAGCTTGTTCTGCTTTCTGGGCTTGGAGAATCCTAGGTGGATGATTCCAAGGGAATGGGGAAGTTTTATCCCACAGCCCCAACCAACTCCTCCTTTTTGAGACAGAAGCTCTAGTGCTGCCGAAGATGGGAGGGGGTGTCATGTCTCACACGAACAGGGCCCTTCTGGCTGTTTGGTGCAGTCACCTGTTGGTAAGAATGCTCCTTGCAGGATAATGGTGGACCTGGGAAGGCAGCAACCTTAAGACTGTGACCCTCTGGCAGGGCCTTTGATAAAATCTCTCTGTGAAAGGGCAGCTCTACAGGACACCAGTAGGATACATGTATTTTGGTTCACAGGCTTATAGACTACCCTGGTTTCCTGCCACTATCCATTCATGAGACACTGACTGATGTTTTCGTGCTCAGCCTACATGGTGTTCCCTTCAAATGTAAAAGGTCTAGTGCTTGGATGTGTTCGGTATAACAGGAAACAACAGCAGATAAGGAATAGTGCAGACTTTATATAGCTCTCATGTTAAATGGTGTTATTCTACATAGCACATGGCAAAGCATTTCCAGCTACCAACTAAAGCATGGGGTATGTTGCATTTAAATCTTCCCTACCACCATTAAACAGCACAGCAGCATGCACAAAAATGCAAAGCAAAAGTCAAGGAAGAGTAGGCATGTAACAATAATATGGGTTGGGATTTTCAAAAAGCACCTAAGTCTCTTAGGAACACAAGTCTCCTAAATACTTTCTGCAAATACCACCCATAATCACATCAACAACCTACACCACTGTGTTAGGAAATGTACACACTACAGGCCTGGGGTGCAACTGAACTGGAGGTGAAAACTTTTTTTACCACAAACATAAATGAGAACAAGCAGCTTTCAGCACTGTTTCAGAATCAGTTATTGAGCCCAGGTTGCAGATGAGGCTTTTCTGTCCTCTACTCTGCACCACTGTTTGATATTTCCAGAGAACCTGTGAAAAGCTTAATCAATATCGCATACACAGCCCTCCTCCACCCCCCTGATGAAAAGCAAAAGGCTTTGGTATCTAGCAAAAAAGGCCCGATTTCTCCCTTAATTCCACCCAGAAACCCCATTGACCATCACTCCGACCTAGCTGACACAACTCCATCAGTCATGTATACAGTGGAATGTTAGCATAACTAAAGCACACAGAGAAGGGGGCATGAAAAAAAAAAGTTGTAAACAAGAGTGCTCAGGTCACTGCAGTAAATCACAGCCCCTAACGGCAAGTGAAAGAAGGGAATGCTGGGCTGACACAGGGCTCAAAGAGTTCTTTGTTGGGGTGGAAGCTTGTGCATAAATATGTTGGAGACAGCAGGAGAAAGGAGGTTTCGAAAGGAAAATGCTTCTGAATTTTGGCCTTATTTTAATCCCATTTAGATAGTAAAAATAGCTAAAAATCAAGCAAATAGCTAATTAAAAAAAGAAAATTCTCAAATCACTAGCAATGCACAGATCATGCTTATTTACACTTCCGTCTAACATCACACCAAAAAGCACCCTTGTCGTGCATTTAAAAATACAGGAGTATAGGAAATACAAAGCAAAAAATTCAACTCAAGCAAAAGAACTTTCTTCCCATCCTACCACAGACCATCTGATTACCAACCATCTTATCAACACAGCTTAGAAGTCCTAGTGCATATCCCACTAGATAAATCCCTAATTAGTCAAGGCCATACAGTTCTGCATGTCAAGCTTCTGTAAAGTGGTTGGGCTGATTCTCACCTCCCCCGAGTCAGTTTCATTTATTTATTTATTGCAAAATGGATCTCAGGCAATGCTATAAATATCATAACATACTTGTCTCCCCTAAGAAACATCACCCCTGATGATCTGTTAGAAATCTTCCTACGAATAACACTTCCCAGTCTAGCACAGATAACTGTCTTCAAGGTTTGTGGGAAGAGACTTGTTTTTGCTGGACATTTGGTTATGAGCGCCCATTTATTTAACAGAAACTGTACACTGAAAGGTCATATTTGACCATGGGGTAACCACAGCTGCAATTTCCTCAGGCTCAATGCTGTATTTTTCATTTAACAGCCATCACACAAGAGATGGACAGAGCCTTCAGGTCAAGAAAGCCAAAGCCAAAAAGTCCAGGGCATTATGATGGAGCTGGAAGATAGAATAATTGTAAACTCTCAATAAAATATCAAATCAGAAATATATTGAGGGACCATAGCATCTTCATAGCAGATTAATGTAGGTAGTCAAGAGAAAATTCTCTCCTTTCCAGGAAGGTTATTGTGCTGAATACAAAACTGATGTGTGCTTTACATGTAGGGATAAAGTGAGAAAGGCTAAAAGCCATGTAGAGTTGGACCTTGGCAAAGGGAATGAAAACCAATAGTAAAAGGTTCTATAGCCATATAAATAAGAAGAAAACAAAGAAAGAAGAAGTGGGACCACTAAATACTGAGGATGGAATGGAGGTTAAGGATAACCTAGGCATGGCCCAATATCTAAATAAGTACTTTGCCTCAGTCTTTAATAAGGCTAATGAGGAGCTTAGGGATAATGGAAGGATGACAAATGGCAATGAGGATATGGAGGTGGATATTACCACATCTGAGGTAGAAGCCAAACTTGAACAGCTTAATGGGACAAAATCGGAGGGCCCAGATAATCTTCATCCAGGAATATTAAAGGAACTGGCACATGAAATTGCCAGCCCATTAGCAAGAATTTTTAATGAATCGGTAAACTCAGGGGTTGTACCGTACGACTGGAGAATTGCTAACATAGTTCCTATCTTTAAGAAAGGGGAAAAAAGTGATCTGAGTAACTATAGGCTGTTAGTTTGACATCTGTAGTATGTAAGGTCTTGGAAAAAATTTTGAAGGAGAAAGTAGTTAAGGACATTGAGGTCAATGGTAATCGGGACAAAGTACAACATGGTTTTACAAAAGGTAGATCGTGCCAAACCAACCTGATCTCCTTCTTTGAAAAGGTGACAGATTATTTAGACAAAGGAAATGCAGTAGAACTAATTTACCTCGATTTCAGTAAGGTATTTGACACGGTTCCACATGGGGAATTATTAGTTAAATTTGAAAAGACGGGGATCAATATGAAAATTGAAAGGTGGATAAGGAACTGGTTAAAGGGGAGACTACAACGGGTCGTACTGAAGGGTGAACTGTCAGGCTGGAAGGAGGTTACTAGTGGAGTTCCTCAAGGATCAGTTTTGGGACCAATCTTATTTAACCTTTTCATTACTGACCTTGGCCCAAAAAGTGGGAATGTGCTAATAAAGTCTGCGGATGACACAAAGCTGGGAGGTATTGCTAACACAGAGAAGGACCGGGATATCATACAGGAAGATCTGGATGACCTTGTAAACTGGAGTAATAGTAATAGGATGAAATTTAATAGTGAAAAGTGCAAGGTCATGCATTTAGGGATTAATAATAAGAATTTTAGTTATAAATTGGGGACATATCAGTTGGAAGCAACAGAGGAGGAGAAGGACCTTGGAGTATTGATTGATCACAGGATGACTATGAGCCGCCAATGTGATATGGCCATTAAAAAAGCTAATGCAGTTTTAGGATGCATCAGGCGAGGTATTTCCAGCAAAGATAAGGAGGTGTTAGTACCGTTATATAAGGCACTGGTGAGACCTCATCTGGAATACTGTGTGCAGTTCTGGTCTCCCATGTTTAAGAAGGATGGATTCAAACTGGAACAGGTTCAGAGACGGGCTACTAGGATGATCTGAGGAATGGAAAACCTGTCTTGTGAAAGGAGACTCAAAGAGCTTGGCTTGTTTAGCCTAACCAAAAGAAGGTTGAGGGGGATATGCTTGCTCTTTATAAATATATCAGAGGGATTAATGTTAGGGAGGGAGAGGAATTATTTAAGCTTAGTACCAGTGTAGACACAAGAACAAATGGGTATAAACTGGACACTAGGAAGTTTAGACTTGAAATTAGACGAAGGTTTCTAACCATTAGAGGAGTGAAGTTCGGGAACAGCCTTCCAAGGGGAGCAGTGGGGGCAAAAGACATATCTGGCTTTAAGATTAAGCTTGATAAATTTATGGTATGGGATGGTATGATGGGATAGCTTAATTTTGGCAATTGATCTTTGATTATCAGCAAGTAAGTATGCTCAGTGGTCTATGATGGGATGTTAGATGGGACTGGATCTGAGTTACTGCAGAGAATTCTTTCCTGAGTGCTGGCTGGTGAGTCTTGCCCACATGCTAAGGGTTTAGCTGATCGCCATATTTGGGGTCGGGAAGGAATTTTCCTTCAGGGCAGATTGGCAGAGGCCCTGGAGGTTTTTCGCCTTCCTCTGCAGCGTGGGGCATGGGTCACTTGCTGGTGGATTCTCTGCAGCTTGAGGTGTTCAAACCACAATTTGAAGACTTCAGTAACTCAGACATAGGTTAAGGGTTTGTTATAGAAGTGGATGGGTAGGATTCTGTGGCCTGCTTTGTGCAGGAGGTCAGACTAGATGATCATATTGGTCCCTTCTGACCCTAAAGTCTATGAGTCTGTATCAAGAACCTATGAACAACCCTGCAACATGCTCCACATCTCTATTGTTCTTAGAGGGGAATTTCATATCTTACAAACATTTTAAGACAAAAAATGCGTGTGTGGAAATGGGAGCATTTCCAACAAGAAATGAACTACTCTATTTTCTGACACAGAATGCTGCAATCTATAATTAAATACCCACAGAATAGATGATGAGGTTTTCTAGAACTGTATCCCACATGAATTACACCCTCGCAAGTACATACTACATTGCTGTGCGTTACAAACTGAGCAGCAATCAACACATGATCTGTCTGGTAATTAAAACAGGTGGAAGTAAAGCAGTCGCACTCTTATTGCTCAGACACATACTCCATGCTTCTCTTCAAAGGAAGAGAGTGCAGTTCAGGATGGGAGTTTGCAAGATATTTAACATTTCACCATACACTTTTGTAGCTTGCTGACAGGTTCTTCAGCCCAAAGATCAGATCCAGGATATGCTCAGCAAGTCCTCAGCCTTCACCAGATATGCTACCAAATGCAGCTCCATAAAATGATGCTTCCCCAACTATGAATGCTTTGCCTCTAGGAAACCTTTTGTCTTTAAACTACTGTAACTGCCCACAATTCAGGACAGAATTCCACTGTCAGGCCTTAATAGTACCACAAAGTTAAACCATTTCAAGGGCAGCCTACAGATGATGGGCAGTCTCCTTCAGAAACACAACCACTTCTCTGCTCTCTCAAAGATCAGCAACAAAATGGTGGTATAAGAAAGAAAATGCTCCCAGTCCCCCACAGGCACCTCTTCTCATGCCCATTCATTGCCTTCCTGTTTCACAACCTCGGTTAGTTTAGCAAATATGTTAGAAAAGAATGAGTAAAACAAATCACTATTCCACCAAGGTGCTCAGTACTGACACTGGCTTCGATCCTGCCAAGTACCTGAGCACGTGCTTAATGTTAATGATGTGAGAAATCCCAGTCATTTCACTGGGAAATTATGGTTCAGATCCTCATCCAAACCAGAGTGGTGTATACG
This sequence comes from Gopherus flavomarginatus, assembly GCF_025201925.1. NCBI lineage: Eukaryota > Metazoa > Chordata > Testudines > Testudinidae > Gopherus > Gopherus flavomarginatus. Next base: position 24,817,114 of record NC_066629.1, on the reverse strand, counting down.
GGCCCTAAAAGCCACAAATCCAGCTGAGAAAAGATTCTCCCAGACCAAACACTAAAGAGACAGCCAGAAAGCTGCTTCTCAAAGACCTCCTGGCATGTCCTGGTGCAGGGGGAGTGCCAGGAGCAGGAGAGGCGTGTTGGGACCAGGACAGCAGCATGCAGCATTACAATCCCCAGGCAGTAGTACGGGGAGGCGGCCGTAATTCAGACAGACCCCCAGAGCTGTCTAAGTTATATCCCAGGGCCATCTCCAGCCGGAAACATCCCAGGATTAGGAGGTCACACTGGTGGCTCAAAGCCACCATTACCATTCACACTTTGGGCTGAGAGTTCTGAGCTGTGCCTCTATTGCACTCTTCTCCTTTCCACCTGGGGCTCTCTGGTACTGGGACCACTGGACAAACCCAGACTGCTGGTCTGGAAAAGGAAGTGCAAGATCCAGGCACTGCCAACAAGCAAGGGGACAGGTTTTCATAAACGCTCAACAGCCACAATTGGGGCCAGATTTTCCAAATTGCTCAGCTCCCATTTAGGTGTCTAAATGAAACAGCCAGGTTTTCCCAGGCGCTCAGCAGCCTCCTACTGGTTTGCTTGGGAAAAAAGGTTACCTACCTTTCATAACGGTTGCTCTTCGAGATGCATTTCTTGTGTCCATTCCACTCTAGGCGTGTGCACGCCCACATGCGTGGTTGTCAGAAATTTTTGCCTTTGTGATATCCATAAGGTTGGCCATCGCGCCCTATCAAGGACCGCGCTCATGCATCAGTATATGAGGCACCACCAGCCCTACGGCCTCTCATTCCTTCTTCCTGGCAACTCCAACAGAGGGGCAGGAGGACGGGTAATGGAATGGGCATGAGCAACACATCCTGAAGAACAGTTACAAAACGTAGGTAACCATTTTTTCCTTTTTGAGTGCTTGCTCATGTCGATTCCATTTTAGGTGACTCATCAGAAGTATCCCTGGAGACGGGCTCAGAGTTCACAGTCATGCGGCTTGCAACACTGCTCTGCTTGCTGGGTAAGCACATAACGAGACGTAAACGTGTGGACAGAGGACGGGGTAGCGGCGCTGCAGATATCCTGAATCTACACCTGTGCCAGGAAGGCTGTCAACAAAGCCTGTGCCATAGTGAAAAACCGTGAGCTCTTGCTAAGGAAGGAAAAGGCACTCCAACTAAACACCACAGGCAGTAAGAAGGAAATGAGAGGATGTAGAGCCATCGGTGCCTAACATACCAATGCATGAGCGCGGCACTCAAGAGGACGCCATCACAGACCCTATAGATACCACTAAGGCAAAAATCTCCGATGCCCATGCATGTGGGCACACGTACATCTAGAGTGGAATCAACATGAGCAAGCACTCGAAGAAGAAGTGCATTTCTGAAAATCTGGCTTGTGGCTTTCACACCAGCATTTGTGAGAGAGTACGTAAATCATCAGAGTCCACCAGCCACAAAATCAAGTCATCTGAATTCTAAACTACCATTTACCAGTTCCCCACATTCCAGTGGCTACAGAACGAACATATTCTTCCATGAAAAATTGCTTGCCGCTGCATCTCTACTTTGAAATCTACTGCTTCCTCTTGGCAACTCTCTCTCCTAAAAAATACATGCATTTTTGTAGACTACAAAAGGAAATGCAAAACAGAAAAGGGGGGGGGATTTATAAGAACAAACAGAAGAAACAGAGAAAAATCAGGGTGTTTTTGTGTTGCCTCCTTAGGGTAAGCTTAACTGTAGTGTAGACACTTTATTATTATTTATTTGTCTTACCACAGAACTTAGGAACTCCAGTCACGGATCAGGATCTCATTGTGGTATGTGCTTTACAAACACAGAACAAGAAGACAGTCCCTGCCTCAAAGAGTTTACAAGCTAAGTATAAAACAAGAGACACTACCTTCTTCCTGTTAAAGCCAAAGACTAGAGACAAAACCTGGGACCCAAGACAAGTTCATTCACTAAAATTATTCTGAAATACTATTTGCTTTTCATTGTGGACGTTTTCTTGGCTCCTTGCTTACTGAAAACATCTTGGGATGGATTGTCAGCTGGTGTAAAGTTGTGCCAATCTACACCTGTTGACCATCTGACCATTTTGTTGCCCCATACCCTCTCTGCTTTCTGTAAACTTCCTCTACCTTCCATTTAGTGCACTACCATTTAGAAAAGGCCATACACTGTGGAGCTAGAGCAAAGCAGCTCTGACAGAGAAAGAAAATAGGCATGATACTAACTCATTTAGCCCCTTGCAATGACCAGGTACTACCTTATGGGAAAAAAAGGGAAATGAGAGGAAAATGGTAGTAGAGAAAAACAACATTCAGAAAACAAGCAAGTCTTGTTCCTGTCAGTCAAAAAATAATTTTGATCATTTTTGAGATTTGAGTCCATTTGGAAATCCATGATCTAATTTATGTAGCACAAGCTGGACACAAAAAGCAGTATGTTTTCAAAGCCCCTTTATACCTTTGCCAATGAAATATGCCAATGAAAAGCTTCTCTTCTTCAAACCACATTTTCTTGCATTATTGTGCAGCGACACAAGGCTTCTCCTCTAGTGAAGATGTATTGTTCTTGATCCCATTAATATGGGTCAGTAATAGCATAAGTAATAATCTATGCACTGCAAAGTCATCAGGAATGTTAACTCAAATACACTGCCAATAACCAACACAATATATCTTTCATTCCAGAGCACTCAAATACATCAACTAATAGTCCATAGCAATCAATAACATTAATGGGTCAGAGAGAAAGGTTCATAGAATAATTATGAGCTGGGACTTTTGGATTTTCAGAGATTACATGAGCTCCGAATACAAAATTCACCAATTCCACAGCAAACGTGTTTTGGCTGTCTTTGAAGTGGGGGCAATTTCATGACAAAATGAAGATCGGTGGCCTTGTACTGAATATATAGATGCCTAATTCTCTCAGCCCTGGACAATAATAATTAAGACAAGGATAGATAATAGGACAGAAAATATCATGTTGCCTCTATATAAATCCATGGTATGCTCACATCTTGAATACTGTCTGCAGATGTGGCTGCCCCATCTCAAAAAAGATATACTGGAATTGGAAAAGGTTCAGAAAGTGCAACAAAAATCGTTAGGGGCATGGACCGGCTTCCATCTGAGGAGAGATTATTAAAACTCAGACTTTTCAGCTTGGAAAAGAGACGGTTAAGGGGAGATATGATTGAGGCCTATAAAATCATGATTGGTATAGAAAAAGTAGGTAAGGAATTGTTGTTTACTACTTCTCATAACACAAGAACTAGGAGTCACCAAATGAAATTAATACGTAGCAAGTTTAAAAAAAATAAAAGGAAGTATTTCTTCACACAATGCACAGTCAACCTGTGGAACTCCTTGCCAGAGGATGTTGTGAAGGCCAAGACCATAACAGGGTTCAAAAAAGAACTTCATAAGTTCATGGAAGATAGGTCCATCAATGGCTATTAGCCAGAATGGGCAGGAATGGTGTCCCTAGCCTCTGTTTGCCAGAAGCTGAGAATGAGCAACAGAGAATGGATCACTTGACGATAACCTGTCTGTTCATTCCCTCTGGGGCACCTGGCACTGACCACTGTCAGAAGACAGGATACTGGGCTAGATGGACCTTTGGTCTGACCCAGTAGGGCCATTCTTATGTTATGTTCTTAACACTGTGGCAGTGTTGACCATTTTTAGGCCCATATATAGTGCCGAAGCAGTATAAAGGGATCTTAGTGTAAATAAAAAAATCACACCCATCTCTGAAGGAGCTCTTATTTTCTCATTAAAAACATATACTGAGACTGCATCCAAAACACAAATAAATGAATGTTGCTCATCCTTCCATGGAACAGTAAAATAGTAATGGCAAAATTGTAGTGGGAGAAGCCTTATTTGATTTGCATGCACACTTTTCTCAGCTCACCAAAACATTTGTTCAAATACAGTGAACACCATAGTGCTAATTTATTCCCCCGTATTAGCTTGAGCACACCATTACCCACTTAGCTATTAATACTTAATTCACCTTTCTGTACCAGAATGACTTATTTTTATCAATTCCAAGCTGCTAACCCAAACTCATTCCTACAATCACACAACTGAGAATCATGTCAACCCTCACATTTTGAAAGTGCTACACAAAGTCTGAGCTACATGAATCTCATTACCATTACTGGGAAATGAGGAGCTAAAGCTCCACGTGCAGCACGGAGGACATAAGGTGTGGGCTGAACAGCCATGAGAGAAGAAACCTAGGAACAGCCCAGCCTAGAAAGAAGACTTGGGCTGAACTTTACGTTGCCTGATTGTTAGTACATTAATGAAGCCAAACCCTAGGAAGGGACTGAGTTTTGACAGTATGTGAGGACTGCTTTAGAGCAGGATGGGAAAAATATCTGCTCACAGACCTTTTATGAGGTGAAGAATCAGCTGAGAGGAGAAGCAGGAGGAAAAGCTCCAAAACTATCACCCTGCAGGCTGAGAAGTGATTTTTTAACCACCCTTCTGCTGACCTAAGATCTCCTTCCCCTTGTCAAACCCACAGCAAGATATGGTTTCACCAGTAGATTGTTCATACCGCTCAGTAAAACACACTGTATGTCGCAATTAGCAAAATGCATGGTGGGGCTGCACTGTTTATTGACAGAACAAATGCACTTGTGTACACGCAATTAGGAAGCCTGTGAGAAAAGAGGTGGATGTTAAAACACGGGGCTCATCAAGTCATGCATGCAAAGAAACCCATGAATGTTTAACTTGGAAGTGGAAATGTAAACAACATGTTGCAAATTTAACTGTTTTCTGCTTTGAATCTATCATTTGATCAACACTTCTCACCTCGCCCTTCCTTCCATGCTTCTTTGGAAGAAGATGGCAGAACAGGCAATGGGAAGTGGGAGAGAAAAGGAAAAGGGGTCGAATTCCCATCTCTTCAACTCTCTTGAAATGGTTCTTCACCATATTCCGTTTATGCTTTTGATACAAAAGCAAATTTCGATTAACGTAAAGAGGCTAGTGTCATTATCATAGTTAGACAGCATGTTCAAAGCAGAACAAATCTAATTATGCTACTATCTTGATGTAGCATCTTCTTACTGTTTTTTAGAATTACTACTATCATTTCATGTAGAAATCACAAGGCTTCAGCTTCCGGGACCGCGGAGAAGAAGTGGACAGAGCCTCGCTTATCACTGCACGAATTGTTTATCCAAATGTTAAAGCTCAGAGTCAAATTTGAAAAGCAACGGGAACATGTTTAAATGTATACAGCCTGAATCACTAAGAGCTGCCAACGAAAATGCACTTTATAGCCTATTAAAATCAGAAAGCTTTTTAAAGTAAATGCTCTTTTACAAATGGGTGAGAATAGCAAACAGTCTATGAAAATTACTTAACAGATTCTTAGCCAGTCATGGGTAACTCCTTAAAATCTGAAGGTCACAGTATTTCACTGCAAACAGAGGCCGAAACACTGCTCTCCAGCAATAGATCTGACTCCCACTGAAGCCTGTGGGAGTTGCGTGGGCACACAGGAAGCAGAATCAATCAAAATTACTGGACAAGAGACTGAAATATTTGGGTGAAGTTCATCCCTGCATAGAGGGGTCACCAAAAGTGTCTATGCACCATTTTAGTCCCCAACCCAGTACACAGGACCAGAATAAGGCCTATGCACTTACAGGGGTTAAGTCAGACTGAAGTGGTGCATAGACCCTTCCACACACAGGTGAGTTTCACCCTTACCACTGTATAGCTGTCATTGACATCAATGAGGGAGATGTAGCTGTGGAGAGAGTAAAAAGGCAGAACTGGGAAAATTTTACACTGTGGAAAACAAGAGAACAGAATCATCATCAGCTTTTCTGGGTAAAATGTAGAAGGTTCAATATTTAAATGACAAAATTCTGACCTTATCACAAAAATCACAAAACTGCACAGCGTAAACTTTTGGCTCTCAGATGCCCAGATTAATTTTTCCCTTAGGAAATTTTCTCTCTTCACTCACACGATCTGTAATATCACTCAGGGATCCTGAATAAAATATTTCTATTAAAGGTATCTAAACAGGATGGATTAGAATCTTTACAACAGCTTCTAATACAAAATGTTTGATCAATGGGACTATTTTGAGGATCTAATTTTGCATAACTTAAATTTCATTTCAGAAATAGGAACTTTCAGTGAGCACCTCACTCAGCCCATGACTAGAAAGCCAAGAATCCTGTATAAGAATTTTTCCAGCCTTTCTAAGGCTCTTATGAAGAAACCAAGATTGTCCACGAGCAACCCTTAAAAACGTTAGCTTTGACAAGAGAAAGAATTGCTTTCATTTCATCTTGCAGGAAGCATGAGCTAATCTCTAAAAGAGGTCCAGAAATCCCAGCTCTTGGGTTCTGTTCACCAGTGTGATGCTGATTTTCTGCAAAAACTTGAGAAAATGGCTTAATCGCTCTGTGCCCCACTCTCCCAATCTGTGACACTGGGACAGTAACACTCAGCCACCTCAAAAGGTGGATAGGTGATGTAACTAAATTAATTACCTGCTTAAAAGCCATTGGAAATTCTCTGGTGAAAGATGCTACCAAAGTATCAGGTATTATTACAGTATTTACAGGTGGTTTCTATATGAACATCAGAACATGATTCCATGCTCTGAAACATGATGCACAACTCTAGCTGATGTTGCAATTTTAAAAGCACTACACGGAAAAGGAAAAATTCAGGAGAAGATGCACTGTCTACTAGCTAGGGCCATGTTCAAATCCTCAGACGAATGCAAAGTGTGAAAGACTCAAACTATTTGGAAATTGAAATGAATGCTAGTTGCTCCGACACCAGCTAATTTAGACTCTTTCAAACTACACACAAACTTGCTTTCTACAGAACAACTAAGCAGAACAACTGCATTCCCGGGTGCAGAATACATTAAGCTATTTTTACGTGACCTTGCCAAAGTAGGTTCCAGTGACCAACATGATCTAGCATTGTTCAGTGTCCATTTGAATGATGCGTCAGTCGTGTTCTCTGCGCATAACGCCTATCTGCTTCTGTTACTTTTTATGAAAGGTTTAATTGAATTGCTTATTAAAACTGCTTAAAATAAAACCACCCTATTTGAAAGATCTCACTAGCTTGAGTCCAGATTAATTAGCAAACTCTGTACCAGCTGATGAAAAGTAACAAGTCACTATCGGATTATAGGTAACAACTATTCACAATAGCAATGCAATTGAACCTCAAGGTATAGGGTTTTTAAAATAAAACACTCCAAATGACATTTTCATGCTAAGAAGCCACAGCTTTGCACTAAACAAAGAAAAAAGCCTCAGATGAAGAACCTCTCCGTTGTTATCTTGCAAATTAAACTTTTTTAATTTAAAAATAAAATTAGAGAAGTGGTACCCGGGGTTTTCACATTCTAAGGATTAAATAGTCTTAAAAGCATGACACTGAGCCACTGGAGAACAGCAGTGAGGTGCTACAGATTCGCCACATGGAAAGCTAGAACTGGAACAGCAAGGGTGCTACAGACCAGGATTCTAAGGTGCACTGGCAGATCTGTGGGGAGATCCAGAACCTGCATAGCAGGGGTCACTGCAGCAACAAAAGATTGAATGATAAACACCATCACCTAGCTAGCTCTGATCCAGCACTTTTCAACCACAGATATCAAAGAGCTTTACAAAGGAAGTCCGAGTTATCCTCATTTTACAGAAGGGGAAACTGAGGCCCAGAGCAGGGACATGACTTGCCTACTGTCATGCGGCAGGGCCAAGAACAGAACCTAGGTCTCCTGAGCCCCAGTCCAGTGTGCTAGCCACTACTAGCATCATTGCATGTTGCAAGCTTACACAGTGGGCCACACAATCTGCTGATGTAAAATGCTACAGGTCCATTAAATGGAATGTCAACAATTTACATTGGAAGAGAATTTAGCCCTGCATCTGCATATACTATGAGATCAATTCCTGACATAAAACACTTGCTTGATCGCTGTAAGCTGCATGCAAAAGTGGTATCTAGACCAAAAATATTAGAATCTCGTTTTGGAGATAAACTCAGTGACAAAATAAAAGTCCCAAGAAAACACAAAGTTATTTCAGAGCTTATCTATTAAGAGTGAAAACCCAGCTTCATTTAAGCCAATGGGAATTTTGCCACTGACTTCCATGCCATAGGATTTCATCCTAACTGCAGTGACAATATCAAAGAGAAAACATCCCAGACATCATCTGTAGTATCCTGGTTTGACTAAGAGCTCCTTCCTTCTGTACGATCTTATGGTTCCAATATCCTCCCAAATTATCAATGAATGTAACATTGACTAGATGTTGTTTAAATGAAGTACCCACTGAGCGTACCAATGCACACCCTTCCCCAATCTACCACTCATGTGCTTGACAAACATAAAAAGTAATAATTTTTTAAAGACTCTATTACATTCTTTTCATTTTTTAAAAAAAATTCACATTGATATCAAATATGAAAACTGTATTGAAAATAAATCTGTAAAAATAATGACCTATTACCTGAAATACTTAACTCCATTTCTTGAAAGTGACTCAATTTCAAGTTGATGGCATTCCATTCATGCTTATGCACTACCTGGGCACACTCAGACTTTCAAAGAACACAGTGCAATACTTTTGTGCGTGTAAATCATTATGCCATGCTAAAATTTAACTAAAGTTTAAAATAAAATGAAAAAAGGAGTAATTTTCAGGCTCTCATGTGTTTGGTTTTACAGCCTCAGAGTAGCTGAATGAACGTATTTATATTGAAAATTGATTAGGGGAAGTTGTGTGTGTTTTTTAAGAAAAAGATTCTCTCTTCAGAACCATTTCTATATTGTTGGTAAAACTAATTGTCCAAAACATCAAAACTCCATTATTACTGTCTATCAGGTAAAATTGCCATTTTATAAACTGCTTTTTTCCTCCCCAAATGTGTAAAGATTTATTGACTCGAAACTGTCAGCCACAACAATTCCTTTGTATAATTTTCTATTCCTATTCATATAAGGAAAATATAACTCAAGTGCTCTCCTTTCAGCTTACTGCTTCGAATAAGAATTACACCCCAAGCCAGCAAGTCACGTGTATGACGGAAACGGTGGACAGCTTCTGCCGGGTAAGAAGTTGCACCATTGAACTGGAAGGAACCCCCAGCCTGTATTGACAGGGAGCAAACTGCAGTGTACAGCAGGCTCTGTTGTGTTACAATTATGGAACAGTTAAACAAAACTCTTGTGGCTCTAATGCAAAGAACCGAACCAGACAGCTAGAGATGCTATTTGTTTTGGACTTTAGCAAACAGGAAAATACTCCAAAGGATTCTCTGAGGGGCTCATATAGATAGTCCTCCAAGATTCAGGTTGTTCAAATAGGCTTTGCTGCAGCAGGTCTGGTAATGGTAACTAGTTCTTGAAGCTGCATGAGGTGCTCAACATGGTCCAGGAGAGGACAGATGTTTCCCTGGGAGCAGCAGACTTGTAAACCCTAGAAAAGGTAACATTCCCTCCTTCATATAGCATTAGTCCTCCTTTCAGTGCACGCCTACGTCATCAAAATCACCATGCATGTCCAAACAGTAAGGTTGTTTTTTAATCAGATATTAATATCAGACAGCTGCTTAACAATAAACATTTGATTATTTGCTCACTAAGGTTTTGGTCTTGTTTGGGGTTTTTTTGTTTTTTGTTTCTTTTAACTGAAGGACTCATACAGTATAATGAATTAAAATCAATATGCTAATTCTGTTAGTATGATAGAAACATTAATTACCAATAGTCTCTCTTCCAAACAGCTTTTTCAGTTAATTAAGTTACCCTAACACACTTCAGATTTAGAATCAATAGGAAGTCATATATATTGTATATTTTTATTTAAATAATTACACAGCAGTCCTCTTACTATGAAAAAAAGGACATAATGCATTCTGCCATTATCTCAGGGCTCTCTTTGTAAGTTTTGTCAATATAACATCCCAGCTAAGTAGCTTCACATCTCATTGCTTCAGTTGTTGATGTGGTAAGCAAACATATTTCACTGATGAAAGTCTAAAACACTGTGATGTCCTTTTCATCCAGAAGCAATGATTGCTTCTACATTAGTTTATCGTAGACTGGGGATGAACAATTAAGACAAATTTAATCAAAGCAAGAGAAGACATAATAGTGAATCGTGACAGTTGTGTCAAATTATGAATGAGTACATTTCACAACAGAACCACCACCACATCTTCATGATCAAATTAGCCCTGTGAAGTTGTTTACTTGGAAAATTAAGCAGCATAATGAAAAGATTTGTTCTGAAATATCAATATACAACTCTACCCTGATATAACGCGACCTGATACAACACAAATTCGGACAGAATGCGGTAAAGCAGCGCTCCGGGGGTGGGGGCACTGTGCGCTCTGGCGGATCAAAGCAAGTTCGATACAATGCAGTTTCACCTGTAACGCGGTAAGATTTCTTGGCTCCTGAGGACAGTGTTATATCGAAGTAGAGGTGTACATTAAATGTATTTATAATAAACAGCTCATCCCTTGTGATCTTATGCAAGCTTAGTACAGTCTATTAAATGCAGCAAAGAATATTAACAGTACGTTGTGAGTACAGAGGAAAGGTTGTTTTGTATTACAAAACAGATTGTGTATTGAAGCAATTTTTCAGATGCAGCACAAAACAAAATACTCCTGCCTTTATCACAAGGAAAAGCAGATTTGGGGGTCTTGAAACAAGTCAATTTCCCACCACCCTTTGTCATTTTGCATCTTTAAATTTATAAATGGTTAGGATCACTGTTCCTTTCTATTGCCCAAACCCGTGAATTTTCGATCAGGGAGAACAGAGACACAAATGTTATACATTACCCCACCACCTATACCTTGACAATACAATCGGACAAAAATTCCGGGCTACAACTCACCAGCCCTTCTCACTTCATCCACTGTACCTTATAGCAGTATGCAGTGGGGCACGGTGTATAAGACAATGCTTGGAATCCCTACCTCCAGCCACACACAGAATTACTTTCAGTGTTCATTTGAGACATATGTTCTACTATTGGTGCGATGAAAAGAGAAAAAAAAAATCTACCCCCAACCAGAGCTCTTTATGAAGAAGCTACAGATTCCATGATGTCCACTAAGAATTGTTTTGAGCAATCTACTTGATGTGGAAGGTGCTGAAATTATACAATCAGGGGTGGGAGTATATGATAGGTAGATACATAGGACAAAGAACTTGAGAACAAACAAACATATGCAGGAAACAATCCTTCAGTGGCCCACAGGGAATGGATTAAATGTGACCTAAGTGGCTTTTTCCACTCTCAAATTCTATAGCCACATATAAACAAGGCTATAACACATACTAAATAAAAAGATCAATGAAATTTTAATGGAAAGCAAACAAACCCTTCTCAAGGGACTGAGCCCACAAGTGGCAAGTTTCAACATCTCCAAAAGAGTGTTTAAAATGGAAATCCTGCTATAACCCTGGCTGTGGGGCATGATCAGAGATGCCAATTTCTCTACAAACTAATCCTCAGACTTGCAGACTTCTGCATTTGTATATTATTGAAATATTAATGCTTTATTTACTATGAGTTTGGAAGTGCAAGGACGATTATGAAAAGCGAAAAATGGAGGGAAAATAAGAATGTAATTTTTATGATAGGTAAATCTTGTAATGAAAAGACAGTACTGAAGAGACTTGGACTTCGCATTGCAAGAAAATATCATGCTGGGTGGGGAAACAGCTGCAGAAGAAACCCTATGAGATGACTGGCAGATTAAAGACACGGCCAAGCTAACAGAGATTTGCAAGGCAAATCAGAATTATATTGCGCTTCCTTGGAGTAGAAATGTGTTTTGAATTGCTCTAGTTAACCAATTAGTAATTCATAAGATCTGACATAATATAAATCAATTCATTTGTACCACTTGGCAGTCTGTAAGCAAGTAACATAACCCATGTTTTCCTACATTACAGAGGTGTGTTATTAACAGCAGCATGGAGAAATGTGACTGTATACAGCACAGGGAACATCGCTACATGGGGGAAAACCCAATTTCCAACAACAGGACATGACAGAGGAGCTAGGTTTAACAAATGATCTTTTAATCAAGATGGTACAGAATTCCACTCCATCTGGGCCCCACTCTCCTCTATAGAATTTATTCTCATGTGGTGTTTCCTGTGTGGGAATATATTCCTCCCCAGTGGAGGAAGTTGGGGCACCATTCAGTTAATCCCTTAAAATCTAATCACAGGGGGCAAGGGCCAGCTACATGGATGTCTTTTGTCTCTGCTGTCCAACCCCATCAGTTCCTGCCACCCTCTGAAAGCACAGTGAAGGAAGCAGTTTGGCCACGGGGGTGAATCTAGAAGAGGCTAGTCCGCTCTTCCGACTCCACTCCCAGGCTCAGTTGCCCCTGCAGAGGGGTTTCCAAAAGGCTGGTGGTGTTAAAAGGAAAAGCATTCTAATGGATGCAGGCAAAGACAGCAGTAAGGGCTCCATGTTAAAGAACAATTTTTGGCTCTCTCTTAAAACATGGGGGTGCATAAGGGTGATTTCTCGTACAGATTTCACCACAGCCCACTGAACTGCACAGGAATTTGGATCAGGCCCTAAGTTAGATAGCCAGGTAAATATACATATAGAAACACTAAGGGCCAGATTCTGCTATCCTTATGATGAGCAGTCCCTTATTCTGCAAGTGGAGTCCTAGAATTGTAACTAATACAAGGAAACCAGTGCAAGAGCACTTGCTGGGAATGTATGTTGAGATTTATTTCAGTGGGACTAGTCACAGAGTGAAGTGCTACTCAACACAAGAAAAGGGGGCAAAATCTGGCCCTAAAAAGACAGCTAAAAGGCATTGCTATCAATGCAATAAAAAAAAATGTTCACAACCCTGAAAATTTATTTTTTTTTATTGATTGGCACTTCAGCCTGGAAGGAAACCTATTTTAAATTAGCCCAACCTACAAATACCTTAAATCATCATCTCCAGTGCTTACATTTTAACATGTTTCCTTTAAACACACGGAAGTGCACATTTGTATTACAGGAAAATGATTGAGAACTTTGTTATCCTTTACACATAGCGATTCCTTGAAACCTTTTAGAGTAACGCGATTTACAGGGGAAAACACAATTTTGTTCAGAGCAGCAATAAGCAAAAAAGGTAAGAAACAAACCAGGCAATAATAAATATAATCATATGCACATACATTTGTTATGGCTGCCAATAAAGCACCCCGTCACCTCAGCAAATACTGCAATAGTAGATTGACATGTACCATGTTCTGTGTTTGTACAGTGCCTAGCACCAAGGTGCTAAGAAAACATATATATAATAATAATTAATAGTGCTGTTAAAAAAGCCTTATGCACTTTTTGAAAATACCTGCCATTCCCCTAACTCTCTAAACTGTACATGCATCCTTCTGAAACCAACAGTTTGAAGGGAGGCTGTGGAAATTTTCCTGGTCTGCTAAAGTAACATTAGACATGATGAATTTTTAAAACCAAACAAAAACCCCACTAGCTTCTGCTGCAATAGCTTGACATGTTTTCCCTCGGTAGGGCAAGAATCACAACTGTGTGACCAACTGTGTAGAAATCAGGGTTGAGATAGAAAAGCCCCTAGGCTGCTTTGAAAATCTCAATCCAAAGACATAAACTCTGGAAAACTGGAGTTAATGGGTAACGTTATGAAAAGCATCGAAGTGGCTTAACAGCCTAAATCGCTTACTTTCAGTGGAGCTTAGGCTTCTCAATCACTTAGACACTTTTGAAAATGTTATTCCAAAACAAATATACTGAAGAGTCAAGCTCATGCTCCTGTTTCCTGCAGAACACACACTAGAACTAGTGGCTCCTACTTTTTCTTAACCCCATTGCTCAACATAGGGTCAGGCTCTGGCCTCACTTCACAGTAAATTGGGAGTAACTGCCCTGAAGTCAATGTAAAACTGTCCAGAGATCAGAATCAGACCATATGGGTCAGAGTCTCATTTACACTAATGCCCCTTTACACTGCTCTAGCAAGGAACAGGATCCTTAAAGTGAGCATAAATTACATTTATACTGACTCAAAGGTCTCTTGACACTTCCTTAGAAAAGTGACAGGGCCTTACTGTAAATGAGACTCAAGCCCTGTACCTCTTCGCTTCACACTGTACTAAGCTTGTTCCTACACAACAATGTCTGCAGGATAATATTTAGCACTTACAAGCGTTCAGAACCAATCATACCCACAAACAAACAGTTTACTGTTCGATAGTCTATCAAAATGCCGTATTATTCTATCACGAGACTTGCAGTAATTTCTGAACAGACATGGCACCACTGTAGTGTCTTCTTTTTCAGAGGAAGGTCTAGGTCATTGGTTCTCAACCAGGGGTATGGGACCCCCTGGGGGGCCGCCAAGCGGGGTCAGTGTTACTCATTGGGGCCCAGGGCAGAAAGCTGAAGGCCTAGAGCATGGAGCTGAAGCCTGGGGCCCTGAGCCCTGCCACTTGGGACTGAAGCCAAAGCCTGAGCAATGTAGCTTCCTGGGGGCCCCTGTGGCATGGGGCCCCAGGCAATTGCCCTGCTTGCTACCCTCTAAAGCCAGTCCTGGCTTTTACAGGCAGAAAACTAGTTG